>NW_026623089.1:85674902-85909201 GCF_023065955.2 Ursus arctos | reverse complement strand
CACCTGCATTATAACTCTGGCAGAAACCCTGCATCCTAAATGGCTAAGCAGGGAGCAGAGAATGAAAAGATGTTGATCACAACTTAGTTACCAACACTCCCTTCACTGCCCCCCCCCCCACCAAAAAAAGGAGTAATCCAGATTTATCAGGCAGTCATGGACATTTTTTTAAAAGGAAGTTTTTTTTGTTTTTTGTTTTTAATTTATTTATATTGCATTTTCTTTTAATTTCTGGAAGGATGAATGCACTTACAATAAGTTTTAGCAAACGTATATGATATTTGTAATTCTGTCTTCTTTGTGTAGACCACTCATTATACACATTGGCATTGCCCAGGTGTGTCTTCTTCCCTTGACTACTTGTTTTTCCCATTCTGTGGATTTAACTATCACTTTAGCCATATGTGTGTGTGTGTGTGTGTGTGTGTGTGTGTGTGTGTGTGTCTATACATACAGATATAGAATATATCAGAATCCAGTGTCTCTGTAAGGTATCATTCACAATGTTGGATATAATCCCATATTATTAGCTATACAAAGAAACCTTAAAATGTAACTAATACTCAGAATAAAAGGCAATCAATGAACAACTCTATAAATATACTAAAAACCACTAAATTATAGACTTTAAATGATAAATTCTATCATATGAGTAATTTCTCAAACTATTTCAGCAATAACAAGCAATCACTGGGGTTTCTGAGATGATCCATATGTAATTAGCAGACAAGATTTTAAAAGCATTTATAATAACTAGGCTCAGTATGTAAATTAAAATACACACATAATGATTAAACACATAAATCTTAGCAGATAAACTGAAATGTTCGTTGAAGAACCAAATGGAAATTC
Source organism: Ursus arctos (assembly GCF_023065955.2). Taxonomy (NCBI): domain Eukaryota; kingdom Metazoa; phylum Chordata; class Mammalia; order Carnivora; family Ursidae; genus Ursus; species Ursus arctos. The sequence continues at coordinate 85,908,349 of NW_026623089.1, read as the reverse complement.
TAGAAAAAAGTATAGATACATAGATCTTATGTATATGTATACTCCATGTACTTATATCTACATTTATAACTATCTATAGTAAAGTTTTCAACCATAATCATTCTCTACTTGAGACTTCTGTAATAGATACAAGGGTCCAATGGCCATCTTCACTTTGTCTCATATGCACCTTGAAGTCAACACATTTAAAACTGAGCTTAACATCTTGTCTAAAACTCCACCTTCTGTATACCTCCACAGAAACAACAGATTCCACCCATCCCATCCAATATGGAAACTGAGATTTACCTTTGAACTCACATTTTTCTTCTCCACTCACATCTAAACAATCACCCAGTGAACACAGATTTTACTTTCTTAGTTTCCCTTTTCTTTCTTCTGCATCACTACTAGATCTATCATGGGTAATTGGGGGGAAAATCTCCTTTGTTCTCTTCTGCCTCTGGTCTTATTTCTTTAAATCCATTCTCTAAACAAAGCATAGTTACAAACTGAAATATAACTAGGGGCGCCTGGGTGGCGCAGTCGTTAAGCGTCTGCCTTCGGCTCAGGGCGTGATCCCGGAGTTATGGGATCGAGCCCCACGTCAGGCTCCTCTGCTATGAGCCTGCTTCTTCCTCTCCCACTCCCCCTGCTTGTGTTCCCTCTCTCGCTGGCTGTCACTATCTCTGTCGAATAAATAAATAAAATATTGAAAAAAAAAAGAAAAGAAATATAACTATACTACGGTTATGATCAGGTATTTTCAATGACTCTACATATCCTTTGAATTAACTCCAATCTTCCTATATTATGTGCAAAAGAGAAGATACTTCCACATCCCCTTCTTCAACTGGAAGAAAAAGATGGGAAAGGGAAATTTTAACTTTAAATCAACTAGGAATCTTGACTATTTTATGGGACTGGGCATTTTAATAATTGACTGAAGGAACTGACTGGAAAAATCATGAGGGAAACCCCATCTGAGTTTCAGCTGGAGAAAAGAGAAATGATTAGCCTCATCAAATGAATATAAAGAATAATAAGAGGAGGATCAGGGTCATGTATACTTTCATTCCAAGGAGGATGGATTTGATACACTAGTTACATGTGCAATTTTTTATACTCGATACAAGCTCTGTACTTCATGTTCATTTAAAAAAAAGAGAAAGAAAAGCTTTATCCTTAGTTTAGAATGCCCTATCTCCTCCTTCTGTCTTACTTGAATAATTACTCTTCATTCTTTAAAACACAACTGGTGATTTTACTTAGCAATTCCTGATTATTCAAATCTTAGTTTGTATTCTGCATCCTTGTTCCCATCATACCCCTTGATCTACACATGCCATCATCCTTACAGTATTGGATTTTGACCACGTGTTTTGGTTCTGACTATTCCATGAATTCTTTAAAGCCAGAGAATATGGCCCATTCATCTTTGTGTTTTCAAAACTGCAAACTGGACCTGAAATATTAGGTTATTGATAAATAAATGAAATGATGTTGCAGAGAAGGAGAGACAAATGGAACTATCAACAACAATAGAGAAGTAAGTATGATTATTTTTGAGAGGGGATGAAGAACTCCATCTGGGGAAGTTCATACTGGAATGGCAAAAGGTCGTTTTTAAAAATAGAGCTTCCTACAGACCTAATAAGCACTAGTTGAAGTTAAAACAGCACAAAAAGCTAGTTAGCACAATATCATTGGGATGCTTTGGAATTGCACTCTCTTTAGATACAGGAATCTGAACTGGAAAGTCTGGGAGTTACAAAAAATAGAAGGTATGGTCCCTTCACTCCTTAACATCTCTGTAACCATGCACCACCTTTGGGGAATAATCATCTTCTGAGAAGATCCATCTGATGACTGAGATACAGAGAATACAAGTGATTCTCTCAATTGCTTAATAACGAAACTAAGACAAAACAAAAAACCTATCTTCTCTAAGGAAAATAACCCAATGCTTTGTGTGAGAGAAAATAGAACTAAGGAATGATTTAGCTATAGAAAACACAAGTATGATGATTATTTCAGTTCCTCTCAGAAGAAAGGAATGTCTTATGATACCACATACAGAAAACCCAAAAGACTACCAAAAATCTATTGGACTAATAAAGGAATTCAGTAAGATCACAGGATATAAAAATAAATATACAAAAATCCATTACATTTCTATACACAATAAAGCAGCAGAAAGAGAGATTGAGAAAATAATCCCATTTACAATTGCACCAAAAATAATAAAATATCTAGAACTAGGGACCCCTGGGTGGCTCAGTCAGTTAAGCGTCTGTCTTTGGCTCAGGTCATGATCCCAGGGTCCTGGGATGGAGGCCCACATCGGGCTTCTTGCTCAGTGAGGAGCCTGCTTCTCCCTCTACTTCTGCTCCTCCCCCTTGTTTGTGCTCTCTCTCTGGCAAATAAATAAGTAAATCTTTAAAAAATATATCTAGGAATAAACTTAACCAAAGTGATGAAAGTCTATACTCTGAAAACTAGAAAACATTGATAAAAGATATCAAAGACAACACAAACGGAAAGATATTCCATGTTCATGAATTGGAAGGACAAATATTGTTTAAATGTCCATACTACCCAAAGAAATCTACACATTAAATGCAAACCCTATAAAAATACCAACAGCATTTTTTACAGAAGTAGAACAAACCAACCTAAAATTTGTATGGAACCACAAAAGACCCTGAATAGACAAAGCAATCATGAAAAAGAAAAACAAAGAGGAAGTATCACAATCCCAGATTTCAAGTTATACTACAAAATTGTAGTAGTCAAAACAGTATGGTATCAGCATAAAAATAAACACATAGATCAATGGAACAGAATAGAGAGCCCAGAAATAAACCTGTAATTATATGGTCAATTAATCTTTGACAAAGGAGGCAAGAATATGCAGAGGGTAAAAGAGAGTCTCTTCAACAAATGATGTTGGGAAATCTCTATGCAAAAGAATGAAACTGGACCACTTTTTTACTTGGTACACAAAAATAAACTCAAAATGGGTTAAAGACCTAAATGTGAAACCTGAAACATGAAAATTCTAGAAGAAAGCACAAGCAGTGATTTCTCTAACACTGGCCATAGCAACATTTTCTAGATATTTCTCCTAAGGCAAGGGAAATAAAAGCAAAAATAAACTATTGGAACTACATCAAAATGAAATGCAAAGGAAATGACCAACAAAACTAAAAGACAATCTAATGACTGGGAGAAGGTATTTACAAATGACATAATCAACAAAGGGCTAGTATCCAAAATATATAAAGAACTGATACAACTCAACACCAAAAAAACAAATAATCCAATTAAAAATGGGCAGAAGACATGGGAGGTTACTCAAAAAATTAAAAATAGAACTACCATATGATGCAGTAATACAAAACCACCAATTCAGCTAGATATATGTACCCCTATGTTTATTGCAGCATTATTTACAATAGCCAAATATCCTAAAGTGTCCAACACTAGATGAATAGATAAAGAAGTGGGATATATATACAATGGAATATTACTCAGCCATAGAAAAGAATGAAATCTTGCCATTTGCAACATGAATGGATCTAGAGAGTATAATGCTAAGTGCAATAAGTCAGACAGAGAAAGACAAATACCATATGATTTCACCCATATGTGGAATTTAAGAAACAAAACAAAGGAAAAAAGTAACTAACCAAAAACAGACTCTTAACTACAGGGAACAAACTGATGGTTATCAGAAGGGAGTTGGGTGGGGGGATGGGTGAAATAGGTGACAAGGATTAAGAGTACATTTATCACAATGAGCACTGAGTAATGTATGGAATTGTTGAATCACTATATTGTACACCTGAAACTAATATAACACTGTATGTTAACTATATTGAATTAAAATAGAATAAAATAAAAAGTCACTTTCATATTAAAAGAAAGGGGATTTCTTAACATGGGTTTTAACTATTTTTTTTACTTTATTTTTATTTTTTTAAAAGATTTTATTTATTTGAGAGAGAGTGAGAGAGAGAGAAAGAGAGAACATGAGCAGCGGGAGTGGGAGAGGGTGAAGCAGACTCCCTGATGAGCAGAGAGACTGATGCAGGGCTCGATCCTGGGACTCCAGGATCATGACCTGAGCTTAAAGCAGATGCTTAACCAACTGAGCCACCCAGGTGCCCCTTAACTATTTCTTTTGAAAAAACTCTACAAAAAAAAAACCTATTACCTTTTCACCTAATATAAAAAAGTGAAAAATTACCATATAAATAAAATTAGGTGCATATGTTTCTATTTTCTTTTGAAAATATATCCCAGGGTAGAAAATGTTGCTTTAATAATGTTATGACTATCTATCATCTATCTATCTATCATCTTTGTGTATTGTATGCACACACATTATATATCAAGGATTATCCCTTTTTTAAAAATTTTCTTATGCTACCCTTTAGTTACTTATTTTGAACATTAAGATACTAAATTTTTAAGAACTTCTTTTAATGAAAAGTTTCAAGTTTATTAATTTAGTTTTTCTAATAAAAATGAAGAAAACAAGGCATTTTACAGAACTGACTATAATCACTGTTATATAGCCAATGGAAGGGAAAGGGGATAAAAAAAATATCTTATGGAGTTAACAATGGTTAATTAGTATTTCATGTTAAAGTAAAGGCATTCAATTTAAAATAATATTAAATGGCTCAAGTGGCATAAAAATGCTCCCAAGTTTGAGTAACAAAATCTAACAGATTGATTAGAGTTGGTTTGGGTCTTCAGAGTTCAACTCTAGAGGCCTTGTCTCTGCCACCTTACTTTTACAATGACATTTTCAGTGCACAGTGATTACTCATTGGGTTTTCCTTTCCCTCTGAATGGTTTATGGCAACAGGAGTCATCAGCCATGAAATTGCAGGAGGTCTCCGAATAAATACTATCATTGACTGAAGGGAAACAGCTGCACACATTTGTAAAGATTTCTATAACACTTAATGTAAAACAAGGCATCACACTGGACCTGGCGAGGTGGTTCTCCTCCTTCTTCTTCCCCTCCTCCTCCTTCTTCTAATGGAAATATCCTGATTTAGGCAGGCAAAGGCTGGATATGTTTTCTTAAGTGAAAAGCAATGGAGACATCCTGGAACTGCTGCAAAGATTAAGCCCCATTCATATAAACACCCATTTCCTATTCCTTAAAGTAAAAAAAAAAAAAAAAAGCTATAAATTAACTTACTGAAGAAAACCACAGGCAAGTATATGCATATACATATATGCACATATATCTGCATATTTAATTTACCTATTGGAAATCTTTTCCCCATTTAAATTCAAACAAGTCCCTTAATGAGTCTTCATCTGTCCCTTCATTTGTTCATTTGTCATGAGTCCCCAGAAATGAAAGACTCCATTTTATGAATGAAGATAAAATGTTCCTTGAATAGTGAATCTTTCTTAATAAAAGGAGAATTCAGGTTAAAGCAAGGGGGATAATCAGTACTTGAGGGCCTTGGGTTATTTTTTCTAAAGTTTTAATTCATTTATATCTTCACTAAAAAGAAAAATGTAAATTAATCTCTGGGTTACCATTTAGCACACAAGTGAGTTCTAAGATATTATCTGAGGGAATTAAGACAGCCGAAATTATCCTGATATAAGAGAAAATCAATAGTATTCAGTAATGTGTAATTGCATTTTATTTTAGTGAATGTTAGAATAACGACATATACGTGTTAAACCGCAAGCATCTTATGGGCTTTAAAATATGTGGTTAGGGGATTTTCCAGCTGCCACATATCCTGCCAGATGCTTCGGGTTTTTGGTCTATTCCACAGATTTGGAATGAAGAAACTTGCTCTGCAGAAGTGCCAGGGCCTGCATTCAGATGCTTTCCTCCAGCCACGGAGCTGCCTGCAGTTCCCGCCCTCAGGATCTCTGCCCATCAACAACTTTGCCTCGAGTTTCAATGTGCTGATCATAATAACAAAGACGAGGAGAGCTACTTTCAGTCACATGAATTTAGAGCTGAAGAGCTCTAATTTTTTTTTTTTTTGGCGTGGTTATTCAGATGAAATTGTATAACACGGTAATGAAACTTACAAGGTTAAAAATTAAAGGCCAAAATAACATTTAAATAGGATGTGAAACACACAGCATAATCATAAAGCGGAGGAGTAGTTTCCAAAAGTCACTACAGAACACTAATCTCATAAACTTATAATGAGTACTATGTATATAAAGATATGTGTGCATAATAAAAGCTTAGATATCTTTGACGCAAACATTTGTAATATAAATAACCTTCTCAGCAAACATGTGCACAGGGATATTTTGAAACTCACAACACTTGTCAAGGGGAAATTAATTTCCACTTGAAATAAGGTAATGTGAATGTCAAAAATGCCCTTTGGAAGTTTAATCACAAAACAAAAGATCATGCCTAAGGAGTAAATTTACATACAAAAAAATGATCTATCACATGGCCTAAATGTTGCTTTATTGCAACCCAGTTTAGTAAGTAATCTAGCTGTGTGATCTTGGGTGAGTCAGTTTCAGTGTGCGCATATAAATAACTGACTTGTGAGGGTACAGTGAGGCATGTATTCAACAATCATAAAAATAACAAAGCAAGTCCATAATACATATTTTAAAAATTGTAAGATATCTTTATATCCATACATCTTATGTATAGACAGGAGTTATTTACATAACAAATGATGGCTATACTTTCCTATTTCCCTCTTAAACACAAGTATACATGTACTTATAAAAAATTTAATTTTTAGATTTGATAATAGTTTATAATATTATGAAATATTCTTCATATCAAAGGAACAAAAGTCCTATAGGATCATCTCTTCCAAGAGTAATAACAAGAGGCAGATTTGTTCAAAATTTTAAAATGACTGTTGAAAAATGTTGAAAAGCTATCAGAGAATTTTTTTTAATGATTTTTTATTATATTATGTTAGTCACCATACAGTACATCCCCGGTTTCCGATGTAAGGCTCGATGATTCATTAGTTGCGTATAACATCCAGTGCACCATGCAATACGTGCCCTCCTTATTACCCATCACCGGTCTATCCCATTCCCCCACGCCCCCTCCCCTCTGAGGCCCTCAGTTTCTTTCTCGTAGTCCATAGTCTCTCATGTTTCATTCCCCCTTCTGGTTACCCCCCCCCTTTCTTTATCCCTTTCTTCTCCTACCGATCTCCCTAGTTTTTATGTTCCATAGATGAGAGAAATCATATGATAGAGTCTTTCTCTGCTTGACTTATTTCACTTAGCATTATCTCCTCCAGTGCCGTCCATGTTGTAGCAAATGTTGAGAACTCGTTCTTTCTGATAGCTGAGTAATATTCCATTATATATATGGACCACAACTTCTTAATCCAGTCGTCTGTTGAAGGGCATCTTGGCTCCTTCCACGATTTAGCTATTGTGGACATTGCTGCTATGAACATTGGGGTGCATATGGCCCTTCTCTTCACCACATCTGTATCTTTGGGGTAAACACCCAGTAGTGCAATGGCTGGATCATAGGGTAGCTCAATTTTTAACATTTTAAGGGACCTCCACACTGTTTTCCAGAGTGGCTGTACCAACTTGCATTCCCACCAACAGTGTGGGAGGGATCCCCTTTCTCCACATCCTCTCCAACAATTGTTGTTTCTTGCCTTGTCTATTTTTGCCATTCTAACTGGCGTAAGGTGGTATCTCAGTGTGGTTTTGATTTGAATTTCCTTGATGGCTAATGATTTTGAACATTTTTTCATGTGTCTGTTAGCCATTTGTATGTCTTCATTGGAAAAGTGTCTGTTCATATCTTCTGCCCATTTTTTGATTTATTTGTTTCTCGTGTATTGAGTTTGAGAAGTTCTTTGTAGATCTTGGATACCAGTCCTTTATCTGTAGTGTCATTTGCAAATATCTTCTCCCATTCCGTGGGCTGCCTCTTAGTTTTTCTGACTGTTTCCTTGGCTGTGCAGAAACTTTTAATTTTTTTTTTTTAAGATTTTATTTATTTATTCGACAGAGATAGAGACAGCCAGCGAGAGAGGGAACACAAGCAGGGGGAGTGAGAGAGGAAGAAGCAGGCTCATAGCAGAGGAGCCTGATGTGGGGCTCGATCTCATAACGCCGGGATCACGCCCTGAGCTGAAAGCAGACGCTTAACCGCTATGCCACCCAGGCGCCCCAGAAACTTTTAATCTTGATGAAGTCCCATGAATTCATTTTATCTTTTGTTTCTCTTGCCTTTGGGGATGTATCATGAAAAAGGTTGCTTTGGCCGATGTCGTAGAGGTTGCTGCCTATGTTCTCCTCTAGAATATTGATGGATTCCTGTCTCACATCAAGGTCTTTCATCCATTTGGAGTTTATTTTTGTGTATGGTGTGAGAGAGTGGTCAAGTTTCATTCTTTTGCATGTAGCTGTCCAATTTTCCCAGCACCATTTATTGAAGAGACTGTCTTTTTCCCACCGGATGTTTTTTCCTGCTTTATCAAATATTAGTTGCCCAAAGAGCCGAGGGTCCATTTCTGGGCTCTCTATTCTGTTCCATTGGTCTCTGTGTCTGTTTTTGTGCCAGTACAATGCTGTCTTTGTGATCACAGCTTTGTAGTACAGCTCGAAATCCGGCATTGTGATGCCCCCAGCTTTGTTTTTCCTTTTCAACAGTTCCTTGGAGATTCGGGGCCTTTTCTGGTTCCATACAAATTTAAGGACTATTTGTTCCAGTTCTTTGAAAAATGTCATCGGTATTTTGATCGGGATAGCATTGAAAGAGTAGATTGCTCTGGGTAGCATGTGCATTTTAACTATGTTAATTCTTCCGATCCATGAGCATGGAATATCTTTCCATCTTTTTATGTCTTCCTCAATGTCTTTGAAGAGGGATTTATAGTTTCTAGAATATAGGTCCTTTACGTCTCTGGTTAAGTTAATTCCAAGGTAACGTATGGTTTTTGGTGCTATTGTAAATGGGATAGATTCCCTAATTTCTCTTTCTTCGGTCTCGCTATTCGTGTACAGAAATGCAACTGATTTCTGAGCATTGATTTTGTATCCCGCCACGTTTCTGAATTACTCTATAACTTCTAATGGTTTGGGAGCGGCTTCTTTGGGGTTTTCCACATAGAGTAACATGTCATCTGTGAAGAGAGACATTTTGACTTCTTCTTTGCTGATTTGAATACCTTTGATCCCTTTTTGTCGTCTGATTGCTGTTGCAAGGACTTCTAGTACTATGTTGAATAATAGTGGCGAGAGTGGGCATCCTTGTCGAGTTCCTCATCTTAAAGGGAAGGCTTTCAGCTTTTCCCCATTGAGAATAATATTTGCAGTAGGCTTTTCATAGATGGCTTTTATGAGATTGAGAAATGTACCCTCTATTCCTACACTCTGAAGGGTTTTAATCAGGAAAGGATGCTGTATTTTGTCAAATGCTTTTTCGGCATCGATTGAGAGGATCATATGGTTCCTGAGTCTTTTCTTGTTGATATGATGTATCACGCTGATGGATTTGCGAATATTGAACAACGCTTGCATCCCAGGTATGAATCCCACTTGATCGGGATGGATAATCCTTTTAATGAACTGTTGGATTCTATTAGCAAGTATCTTGTTGAGGATTTTGGCGTCCATATTCATTAGGGAAATAGGTCTGTAATTCTCCTTTTTGAGGGGGTCTTTGCCTGGTTTGGGGATCAAGGTAATATTGGCCTCATAGAATGAGTTTGGTAGCTCTCCTTCTGTTTCTATTTTTTGAAATAGCTTTAGGAGAATAGGTATTATTTCTTCTTTGAATGTTTGGTAGAATTCCCCAGGAAAACCGTCCGGGCCTGGAGTTTTCTTATTTGGAAGGTTGTTTATCACTGACTCAATTTCTTCATCATTAATTGGCCTGTTTAAAAAATCAATTTCTTCCTGTTTCAATCTTGGTAGTTTATAGGTTTCCAGGAAGGATTCCATCTCTTCCGGATTGCTTAGTTTATTGGCATATAGCTGTTGATAAAAATTTCTAATAATCCTTCCAATTTCAATGGTGTTCGTCGTGACCTCTCCTTTTTCATTCATAATTTTAATAATCTGGGTCCTTTCTCTTTTGTTTTGGATAAGTGTTGCCAGTGGTCTGTCAATTTTATTGATTCTCTCAAAGAACCAGCTTCTAGTCCTGTTGATCTGCTCTACTGTACTTCTGGTTTCTGCTTGATTGATTTCAGCTCTAATTTTGGTCAACTGCTTCCTCGTGCGTGGATTAGGCCTGTCCCTCTGTTGCTGTTCCAGCTTCTTGAGGTGAGAATATAAAAACTGCATTTTAGATTTTTCTATTCTTTTGAGTGAGGCTTGGATGGCTATGTATTTCCCCATTAGGACTGCCTTTGCAGTATCCCATAGGTTTTGGACTGTTGTATATTCATTCTCATTGGTCTCCATAAATTGTTTGATTTTTGATTTCCTGGTTTATCGAGTCATTCCTGAGCAGGATGGTTCTTAGTCTCCAAGTGTTTGAGTTTCTCCCAAATTTTTCCTTGTGGTTGAGTTCCAATTTCAGAGCGTTGTGATCTGAGAATATGCACGGGATAATTTCAATCTTTTGGTATCGGTTGAGGCCTGTTTTGTGTCCCAGAACATGGTCTATTCTTGAGAATGTTCCATGGGCATTAGAATAGAATGAGTATTCTTTGATTCTGGGGTGTAGTGTTCTCTATATATCTATGGGGTCCAACTCGTCGAGTATGGCATTCAAAGCCTTTGATTCTTTGCTTAGTTTTTCCCAGGGTGTTCTGTCTATTTCTGATAGTGGAGTGTTGAGGTCCCCTACTATTAATGTATTTTTATTTATATGTCTCTTTATTCTGGTTAAGAGTTGCTTCTGTATCTTGCTGCTCCCCTGTTGGGGGCATATATATTTATAATTGTCATATCCACTTGTTGAATACTTCCTTTAAGAATAATATAGTGCCCTTCTGCGTCTCTAACTATAGTCTGTAGTTTAAAATCCAATTTATCTGATATGAGAATTGCTACCCCAGCTTTCTTTTGAGGTCCATTTGCGTGAAAGATGGTACTCCATCCCCTTACTCTCAGTCTGAATGCATCTTTGGGTTCGAAATGAGTCTCTTGTAGACAGCAAATGGATGGGTCATTTCTTTTTATCCAATCTGCAACCCTGTGGTGTTGTAAGGGAGAATTTAAGCCATTAACATTAAGACTGAGTACTGAGAGATATGATTTTAATGATGCCATGTTGCCAGTAAAGTCTTTGTTTGTATTGGCTGTGACTTTCTGTTCTGTATCACTCTTGGGGCCTTTTTACTTTTATAGAACCCCCCGTAATATCTCCTGTAGGGCTGGTTTCATGGTTACAAAATTGGTTAGTGACTGTCGATTCTGAACTGTCTTTATTTCTCCATCAATTCTGAATGACAGCCTTGCTGGATAAAGGATCCTTGGCTGCATGTTTGTCTCTGAAAGAGTTTAAATATGCTCCCCCAACCCTTTCTCTCATTCCAGGTCTGTGTAGACAGGTCTGACGTAATTTTGATGCCTTTGCCTTGGTACGTGAGAAATTTCTTTGCCCTGGCCGCTTTTAATACTGTATCCTTGGATCTAATATTTGCGAAATGCACTATGACGTGACGTGGCGTAGGTTTGTCGTGGTTGAGCTTCGGAGGGGTCCTCTCTGCCTCTTGGACACGAATGCTTGTTTCCCTTGCTAGATTAGGGAAGTTTTCAGCTACAATTTGTTCAAATATCTCTTCTAGACCTCTGTTTTTCTCCACCCCCTCGGGGATGCCGATGATTCTAACATTGGATCGTTTCATTGAGTCAGTAATCTCCCATAACCTACATTTTTGGGCTTAGATTTTTTTAAGAGAAGCTTCTATTTTGTTTTTTTCCTCTATTAACTCATCCACCAATTCACTAACCCGTTCCTCTGCTTCTGTGACCCTGGCCGTCAGAGCGTCTAGTTTTGCCTGCATTTGGCTCATGGAATTTTTAATTTCTGCCAGATTTGCTCTCATTTCTGTCCTTAGGGATTCTATATTCTCAGTAACCTTTTTGTTAATAGTTTTTTCAATTCTACTCATCATTTTGACCATCCTTACTCTGAATTCCATTTCTGATAATTAGGTTATATCCATATCCATTATTTCTGTGGCAGAGGCCACAGACTCACTGTCTTTTCATTGCTGGGGGGGGGCTTCTCCTTCTTGTCATTCTGATGAGGAGAGGTTGCGGGGTTGTCCAGAGCCCAAATTATTGACTGGGTCCCAGGCCGTGCCCCTTGTTTTATAGGGATCTTAGGGATGTGGGCTTCTTCTTTAAAGATTTTATTTATTTATTTATGTGGCAGCCAACCAGCAAGAGAGGGAACAGAAGCAGGGGAGTGGGAGAGGAAGAAGCAGGCTCCCAGCAGAGGAGCCCGATGAGGGACTCCTTTCCGGAACGCTGGGATCACGCCCTAAGCCAAAGACAGGCGCTGAATGATTGCGCCACCCAGGCGCCCGGGTTGTGGGCTTCTTGATTTTTCAGCCTGCCTTCTGTGGTCTGGGGGAGGGGCCTGCCGCGTCGAGACTCAGGCAACCCTGTTTGGGTAGAGTCTCTGTGTCCTCTGCGAGGGGGGATGGGGATGGGCACTCTCTGAGCCGGTATTTCCAGGCTTTTGTTCTCTGGCGGCTTTCCCTGGCGGTTTGCTATGCCTCTTCTGAGAGTCAGAGCAGCCGGCCGAATTTCAGCCTCTGTCACAGAACAGAGGGATTGCGGCCCGTTCTCTACTAATGTTCTGGCCACTTTAACTCTGTTACTGTTGGTGCTGCTCAACCCTGCAGAGTCCTGGGATGTGCGCCCCACACCCGGCGTCCCAGCCCTCACTTCCAGGGCCGGCGTGTCTCTGTCCTTTGTGTTTCTAACGTCGCAAGCCGCCAGCCGCCCCACGCGCGCTCCGGAAGCTCCTGGTCTCAGTCTGGTTCCAGCGAGCGCACGGGGATTCCGGTGTTCCGTGAGATGCCTGGTGGCGTGCGCACCGGGCTCACGGTCTTAGTCTACTGTTTTCCGGGTGCCGTCCGCCCGGCGCCCGAATATGGCGGCTCCCTCCCCCTTCCGTTTATCTTCCGATATCTGTGCACGGTTTCATGGCTCCCCGCTTCGTACCTCAATACTCAGCGCCGGAGATGTTCATTTGTAGAGATCCAGATGCATCTTCCTGTGTCTCAGGCTGGTTCCGTGGTTGTTTAGGCTGGTCTAGTACCTATCCAGCTTGACTCGGGGACCGGCTGAAAAAGGTGTCTCCTACTCCTTCGCCATCTTTGACCTCTCAGAACTTCTAAAACCTGAGTTTGGATGAGCTGTTCCCTTTTGTGTGCTCGGTCTTGCTAGGTATAAATTAGAACTGCAACTTTTGTTCTGCAATTCCTCAGAGTGGATGAGAATATAGGTTCAGATTTTTAATAAATCCTAGAAGCCTTCTTGGAGGTTCATTTCCTTCCAACTTAATGGTCCTTTGTTATTCGGTGTCTTTTCTTTTCCAATTTTCAAGCTATGCCCAGACTCGTCTGCTCTGGGATCTGGCACATCCGTATGACCAAAACTAATCATCATCCCATTGATTAGTGGAGGTAGGCATGTGACCCAGGTGTTCCCAATGCCACGGGAGGTTTGCTGAGGAAGCAGGATGCTGACTCCGGATTCCTGGGATTGAATGCTGGTATTCTTCCATTAAATGGAAATAGTAATGCTGTTATCAGTGAGAGTTTCCAGTGAGGTCATCTGGGTCAGATATGCAGAGCACCAATCAGGAAGGGGTCAAAGAACACTTCCAGTTTCCTTACAGGTCTCAGAAAGAGAAGGCCTCTTTTAAGTTTTTGATGGTTTCTTTTGCCGTGTGGAAGATTTCAGTTTGATGTTGTTCCACTTGTTTATTTTTGCTTTTGTTGCCTTTGCATTTGGTGTCCGATCTGAAGACTCTTTGCCAAAACCAATGTCGAGAGACTTAGTACCTGTGTCTTCTTGGAGGTTTATGGATTCGGGTCTTATGTTCAAATCATTCATCCATTAAAAATTTTGTGTGTGGTGTAAGAAAGTGACCCAGTTATATTCTTCTGCATTTACTGTCCAGTTTGCGTGTTACCGCTCACTGAAGACACAGTCCTTCCCTCATGGCATATCTTCTGCTGCTGTGTCGTAAGTTAGGGTCATCTACGTGTGGGTAAGTTTCTGAGCTTTCTGTTCTATTCCACTGACCTGGTGTCTGTGTTTCTGCCAGTACCATCCTGTTTTGATGACAACAGCTTTGTAATCTAGGTTGAAATCCAGGAGTGTGTTGACTGCACCTTTCTTTCTCCAGGTTGCTTTGGGTATTTGGGGTCTTTTGTGATTCCATACAAGTTTGAGGACTGTTTTCTCTTTCCTCGAATAATGCCACTGGAATTCAGATGGGGATTTCATCACATCTGTCGATTGCTTTGGGTACGATGGACATGTTCACATAATTAACTCTTCCAGTTAAGGAGCATGGCGTATGCTTCCATTTGTTTGTGTTGCCTTCCAAATCTTTGACCCATACATTCTGCCCCCCTCGACACACATGTTTTTCATTTCTTTTCTGCCATGTGTTGAGTGTACTATGTCTTTCTCATTGTTGGTTACTTTTATTCCTAGATTTTTTTTTTTGATGCAATTGTAAATGGCATTGCTTTTTTAATTTCTCTTTGCGAAAGTGTGTCATCAGTATACAGAAATGCAAGAAGTTGGGTCATCTGGGTGGCTCCATAGGTGAAGCGTCTGCCTTCAGCTCAGGTCATGATCCCAGAGTTCTGGGATCGAGCCCCGTGTTGGGCTCCCTGCTTAGCGAGGGTCTGCTTCTCCGTCTTTCTGACACTCCCCCGGCTCGTGCTTTTTCTCTTCCTGTCAAATAAATAAATAAAATCTGAAAAAAAATAAAGACAACAGGTCTCTGTATATTGACTTTATATCCTGAAGCTTTCTTGAATTTGTTTATTCTAACAGGGTTTTTTTTTTTTTTTGTGGAATCTTTTGGGATTTCATGTCATTTGCAAATAGTGACCGTTTTCCTGTATGGATTTCATATCTTTCTCTTTTTTTAAAATTATGTTAGTCACCCTACAGTACTTCATTTGTTTTTGATGTAGTGTTCCAGGATTCATTGTTTGCATATAACACCTAGTGCTCATTATGACACGTGCCCTCCTTAATACCCATCACCAGGATAACCCATTCCCCTACCCCTCCCTTTCTGCAACCTTCAGTTTGTTTCCCAGTGTCAATAGTCTCTCATGGTTCATCTCCCCCTCTCATTCCCCACCTTCACTTTTCCCTTCCTTCTCCTAATGTCCTCCATGCTATTCCTTCCATTCCACATAGGAGTGAAACGATATGATAATTGTCTTTCTCTGCTTGACTTAATTTCACTTAGCATAATCCCCTCCTGGTCCATCCACGTTGGTGCAAATGGCGGGTATTCATCCTTTCTTATGACTGAGTAATATTCCATTGTATAGATGAACCACATCTTCTTTGTCCATTCATCTGCTGAAGGACATCTTGGCTCCTTCCACAGTTTGGCTATTAGGGACATTGCTGCTATGAACATTGGGATACAGGTGCCCCTTCTTTTCATTACTCTGTGTCTATGGGGTAAATACCCAGTAGTGCAATTGGTGGGTCGTAGGATAGCTCTGTGTTCAACGTCTTGAGGAATCTCCATATTGTTTTCAAAAGTGGCTGTACCAGCTTGAATTCTCACGAGTAGTGTTAGAGGGCTCCCCTTTCTCCACATCCTCTCTGACTTTTTTTTATTTCCTGTCTTGTTAATTTCTTCTCAAGATTTTATTTATTTATTCCACAGAGATAGAGACAGCCAGCGAGAGAGGGAACACAAGCAGGGGGAGTGGGAGAGGAAGAAGCAGGCTCATAGCGGAGGAGCCTGATGTGGGGCTCCATCCCATAATGCCGGGATCACGCCCTGAGCCGAAGGCAGACGCTTAACCGCTGTGCCACCCAGGTGCCCCCGGCCTTGTTAATTTTAACCATTCTAACTGGTGTAAGGTGGTATCTCATTGTAGTTTTGATTTGTATTTGCCTGATGGCAAGTGATGTGGAGCATTTTTTCATGTGTCTGTTGGCCATTTGTATGTCTTCTCTGGACAAGTATCTCTTTGTGTCTTCTGCCCATTTTTTGGGTGTCGAGTTTGAGGAGTTCTTTATAGATCTTGGATACCAGCCCTTTATCTGTAATATCATTTGCAGATATCTTCTTCGATTCCATAGGTTGCCTTTTTGTTTTGTTGATCGTTTGCTTTGCCGTGCAGAAACTTTTTATCTTGATGAAGTGCCAATAGTTCATTTTTGCTTTTATTTCCTTTGCCTTTAGAGACGTGGCTTGCAAGAAGTTGTTGTGTCCAAGGTTGAAGAGTTCTTTTGATTTTGATATGAGACAGGAATCCATTATCTTTCTTTCCTGATTGCATTCGAGTCCTCTGTCTTTCTTGGTGAGTCTAGCTAAGTTTGTCAGTTTTGTTTATCTTTCCAAAAAAGGCAGCTCTCATTTTCATTGTGTGTGTGTGTTTTTTTTTTTTTTTTTGTCTTTTTAGTCTCTGTTGGATTTATTTATGCATTCCTTTTTGTTATTTCCTTATTTCTACTAATTTGGGGCTTTGTTTGCTGTTTTTTTTTTTTCTACTTCTTTACCACAGAAATCAGGTTGTTTATTGGAGAGCATTCTCATGGATTGATGAAGACTTGAATTTCTATGAACGTCCCCCCCGTAGAGCTACTTTTGCTGCATCCCATAAGTTTTTGTAGGTTGTCTTTTTCATCAGTGTCAAGGTACTTCTAAATTTTTTTTGATTTCTTCTTTGACTGTTGGTTGTTCAGTAGCATGTTGTTAAATCTCCACATATCTTTTTAAGATTATTTAAGTATCTGGCAGAGAGTGAGACAGCGAGAGAGGGAACGCAAGCAGGGGGGTGGGAGAGGGAGAAGCGGGCTTCCCACTGAGCAAGGAGCCTGATTCGGGGCTAGATCCCAGGCTCCTGGGATCACGACCTGAGCTGAAGGCAGATCCTTAATGACTGAGCCACCCAGGCCCCCCAATGTCCACCTGTTTTTGACTGTCCCATTTTTTTCTTGAGACTGATTTCTAGTTTCATATCATTGTGGTTGGACAAGATTTGTAGCAGAAGGTGAAGAGAGCATTCAGATGAAAGGTTTGTTTCCTGGAGGGTTTTCTGAGGGCAGACCATGAGTTCCGTGGGGACGGAGGAAGGTTTTGTGAGACGGGGGGTGGGGTTAACCCTTGTTAGAATTACTGACTACTACCATGCAGGCTGTGTGCTACCGTTCACACCGTAGTCCTGATGGGCTTGTACTTCATTAGAAATATTTTCTAGGAGGTGTAGGCATAGGCTTCTCTAAAAGAAAGGTGCCATGTGGGTTCATGGCATGACCCCAGGTCAGCAACCAGGATGTATGGTATTGTGGGGGATCAGAACCAGGCTTTCTGTGGGAAGTGACGGAAATAGGGTATGGTGAGCTCCATGACCTCATAGGTGAGGTCCCGAGTGACCCACTGGGTGTTGGGTTCCGTGGATCTGTTTCATCAGGTGCTGTGGAATTCAGGGACACCCTCCTGTCTGTGGATTTGTGTGGAGACAGGTAGACATCAGTGTCTGACCAGGCACGAGGGTCACACTGGACCACCACCAGAGGTGCAGCATGCGGGGGAGCCACTGCTTGGTTTCCACGAAAGCTGACCAGGGTCTGTGACCGTGATTCCTAGCAGCTGCAAGGGGAGAGGAGGCCGGGGGTGGTGCACACTTCCTAGACTTGTGGTCAGGACTAGTCTGGAGCCCACTGAAGTCAGCCACACCTGGCACAGAAGGCCCCCAGTCAGTGTAGCTGTGGGCACTGCTCCCATGGCACTTTCGGGCCGGCTCCATGCTGCCACCTCCTGCTTTTCATCATCATCTTCAAGGTCGTGTGCCTCTGCTCTTGCCCCATGGCCTCCGGGGTATTGTCCGTCCTCCATCTGGCCCTCGTCCCTGGTGCCCTGTGCAGTCCGATGCCAGGGTAGCCTTCTCGAGACAAACATCTGGCCCTGATGGAACACTTCCATGGATCTCGTGTGATGCGAGGATGATGTCCTGCCCTGGAAGGGGGCTGCAGGTCCCCAATCAGGAGAGCCATGTCTCCCTTTTCAGCATGGCCTGCCCTCCCCTCAGTCTTCTTCAGGGAAGCTCTCCCCACTTCCTGAGATGACAGCTCTGAACTTAAAAGTGAATGTTATTTTACATATCTCTATGCCTTAGTTCATCCATGGCATGTCTTTCAACGCCGTTGGTGGTTTTTTTTTTTTTTTTTTTAGCAGTTCTGAAGGGCTGTCTGCTCAAGGAGGGGATGACCTGGGTGGGGCAGCTTTCCCTCTCATCTCCCTCAGCCTGTCTCTGAGCCCTGGGGCCAGCTGTCCCACTGAGGATTGAGGGACCCGAGCCAGCCCATCCTGAGCCCAGGCTGTGTGTCAGCTGTGTAGACTGATGCGTGTCGGAGCGGTGGGCAGCTGGCATAGGCCAGGGGCAGGCAGTGTCTCCCCATTCCTTCCCTCCCTTCCTCCCAGAGGTAGCTCAGAGCAGCCTTCAACCCCTGCATCTCCAGATCCCTTGACCTATGCCTCCTGTGTTCAGCTGGTGACCTTGGAGTTTCGCATGGATTCTACCTCCCATACCCTCTCCTGTAGCAGTTCCTGGATCAGGGGAGGGGTCGGACCCTTGTCTGATTTTGGTCTTCTTCCTGTCCCGCACCAAGCCCACTCACCTTTGCATCTTCCATGTATGTGCTTGGAAGCAAGCCCATCCACAGGGAACCTATTAGCCAAATGGATCCAGGTAATGAACATTGAAGTAGAGATCCAGGATCCATAATAAACCTGCTCTGAAACCTGTCCCAAAGTCTGTGACTCTCTCACACTGAAACAGAAACAATAATAGCTTTCTGGACTGTGAAGTGACATGTGTCTCTACTTCCAATCTTGAATGCATAGGTGCTGAGCCTGGACAGAAAAGGACCATGGCTCCCGTGGGCTGGGATCCACAGTAAGAACTCAGTGAAATCTGAATTCGAGGCATAGAATGAATAATTATTGTAGAGTGAATCCTCCCAAGTAGGGCTTATGCACATTGCAGAGGAAAAGCTTTTTCAAAGAGGTTCCTGAAAGAAAAATCTTTTTAAAAAATTTATTTTAATTCCAGTAGAGCTAACATACAGTGTTACATTCGTTTCAGGTGTACAAGAGGGTGATTCAGTAATTCTAGATATTACTCAGTGGTCATCAAGAAAAGTGTCCTCTTAATCCGCTTCATCTATTTCACTCATCCCTCTATCCACCTCCTCCTCTCTGGTAACCATCCGTTTGTTCTCTATTGTTAAGAGTTTGTATTTTGCCAGGCCCATACTCAGGCAACCCTGTTTGGGTAGAGTTTCCGTGTCCCCTGCGAGGGGGGATGGGGGTGGGCACGCTGTGAGCCGGTATTTCCAGGCTTTTGTTCCCTGGCGGCTTTCTCTGGCGGTCTGCTGTGCCTCTTCTGAGAGTCAGAGCAGCAGAGGCTGAATTGTCACAGAACAGAGGGATTGCGGCCCATTCTCCACCGATGTTCTGGCCACTTTAACTCCGTTACTGTTGGTGCTGCTCAACCCTGTAGCGTCCCGGGATGTGCGCCCCACACCCGGCGTCCCTGCCCTCACTTCCAGGGCGTCTCTGTCCTTTGTGTTTCTGATGCCGCCAGCCGCCAGCCTGTCCTTTGTGTTTCTGATGCCGCCAGCCGCCAGCCGCCCCCGCGCGCTCCCGGATCTCCCGGTCTCAGTCTGGATCCCGTGAGCACACCAGGATTCCGGAGTTCCGTGAGAAGCCTGGTGGCGCGCGCACCCGGTTCAGGGTCTCAGTCTGCTGTTTCGCGGGTGCCGACCGCGAGTCCGCCCGCTCCCCCGTGCAGGTGGCCTGCCAGCTGCCAGCTGCCCCGCATGCGCTCCGGGAGCTCCTGGTCTCAGTCTGGATCCCGTGAGCACACGGGATTCCCGGGTTCCGCGAGATGCCTGGTGGCGCGCGCTCCCGGCTCACCGGTCTCAGTCCGCTCTCTCGCGGGTGCCCTCTGTGAGTCCGCCCGCTCCCCCCGTGCAGGTGGCTGCCGCTTCCCGGCGCCCGAACGCGGCGGCTCCCTCCCCCTTCCGTTTATCTTCCGATATCTGTGCCCGGTTTCACGGCTCCCCGCTTCGTACCTCAATACTCAGCGCTGGAGATGTTCATTTGTAGAGATCCAGATGTATCTTCCTGCGTCTCAGGCTGATTCCGTGGTTGTTTAGGCTGGTCTGGTACCTATCCAGCTCGACTCAGGGGACCTGTGAAAAAGGGGTCCCCTACTCCTCCGCCATCTTAACTCCTCTCTTGTACCTGAAATAGTATTTAAAAACACTCAGCTCAGCCTCTTCTACAACGTGAGCCAATGCTTATAAACATGGCTAAAATATTCCCTTACCTACGATGACTTCCCAGCCATCGTAGTGTTTAACTGGTATGACTGTGACTTACATTAGTCAACATTTGCAGAGAAAGAACTTAGTGCATCCAGGGGGGCACTTCATGTTGAAATTAGTTTGTGACAACGAGCTACTGTGTTTTATACTGCAGTCCAAGGGAATGGTGCCAGACATCTCTAAGGTGTCTAGCAGTTCTACAATTCTGATTTTAAGTGGTCTGTGTGCTTCAGAGATTTGG
The DNA here is from genome assembly GCF_023065955.2 of Ursus arctos. Taxonomy (NCBI): domain Eukaryota; kingdom Metazoa; phylum Chordata; class Mammalia; order Carnivora; family Ursidae; genus Ursus; species Ursus arctos. The sequence goes on along the minus strand of NW_026623089.1, from coordinate 85,887,594 downwards.
GCAGGAGAAGGGCAGGAGTCCAGAGACTGTGAACACTTCTGTTACCTGTGCCGACCACGGAGCAGGTAGCCTTCTGTGGGCATCATTTTGATTTCTTGGTACTCTTGTGAAAGGTGCTTTTGTCTCAAATTCCTCCATTTAGGAGTAATTATAATGATAAAAGTAATGTTTATCTTATATCATCTGTGGGCCCTGATCCTGGGCTCCCAGGGAAGCTATCCTTTAACATTTTACCCGGCTCAAAATGACTGGGCAAAACCTCAAAGCATGGGCCCTATTTCTGCCCCAAGCACATGTTGTACATCTGTTTCGAGAAGAAAACAATAACCAAAAATGCCAACATGAAGATAAGAAAAAATAAAGAACCTCTTTGGCTCCCATAAGATTAAAGTCATACTGACATGTACATACTGAAAATGCATGAAATCATTGCATGTCCTAAAGCCCAAGCCTTGGAGGGTCTGAGAGCCACTGACCTTGCCCAGAACCAGGCACACCCCAGCAGGGAGGGCTGGTGCAGAAAGGGAAGGGGCAGGACGCTGAGGGTGGTCTGCAGCTAGAGGGGTCCCTGGAAGGGGCCAGGTGTGTGGGGGGAGCCCGGCCCACGACCCCACCCATGCCTGTGCTGGGTGTTGAGTAGAGGAGGCGCCTCTTGGACCCCCTGCACTTTCAGGGTTCCAGGGGCTTGAGGGCGGGTTGCCCGGCATCCAAGGGGCTAGGGCACCACCCTCCCCGACCAATCACCGCTTGGGGGTGGAGCTACGTCTCTGTGGGCGGTCCCAGAGTTGCAGCGGGTTGCAGACCTGGGGCAGAAGAAGGGGCACTGGGAGAGAGAGAGTTGCCCTGCGGAGGTCCGGGCTGGTGAGTGAGCAGCATGCCCCGGGGTGGGGGTCGGGGGGTAGGGTGCGCCCCAGGTGGGAGGCAGGGTTCTGGAAGGGCACGTGGAGAGGGTTCATTGTGGGGACTCAGGTGAGTTTTCTTTTTCCCTTTAAAGTCTCTTCCGCCCCATGTCCTCAACTGGCCTTATTCCCCATACCCGTGAACTCCAGGGCGCCCACTCACCTGAGCTTTTGTGGGATGGGTTGCAGAATTTCAGGGTTTCCCCTGTTCCCCGGGAAGAGTGCGGGTAAGGACCTCACAGAATCCCCACCTTCAGTGGGGTGTCCCCCGGTTCTCTGACACAGTGCAGGTGATGCATCTTGAGCAGTACCCCGAGTTCAGCAGGGTGTGCCCTGGTCCCCCAGGCACAGGTGTGGCAGTAGCAAGCCCCAGAGCCGTCCCCCAACTTCAGCATTATGCCCCGTGTGCCCCCGAGTTAGTGGTAATTGGCTGTTAGAATCATGCAGGAAAATCCTCCAGGTGGGGGCCTGGAGGCGGGCGTAAACCAGACCCCACTCTAGTTGCATTGGGAATAGATGAATTGAGGGTTTCTTTAGAAGAGTAAGTCTGCTTTCCAGAAAAGGCAAGGTCCTTGGTCTATTGAGAATGAAGATAATTACTGCTAAACAACAAGTATGTGTTGCCCCTTCGTCCAGAAACCGAAGCAGGTGTGCAGGCTTTAGGTCAGAGGTGCCTTCTTCTCCCCAGCTGACAGCACTTCTCTGCTCTGGCTCCATGAGACCCGAGGTTTTGAACGTCAGCATCTGAGTCAGGGAGGCAGCTTGTCACAGGACGCCAGTGTTCAGAGAAAACACAGCTATTTTGGCATAATGTCCTATCTATGTCAGGACTGGAGGTAAAACCTCTCATTATCCCAAAACCTCCTGGGCTTTTCTCTTTTCTCTAGTTGAGCCACAAAGTAAAATTGAAGTAGCTGTCAGCATTCTGGGTTTGGTGCAAGAATTACTTAGTTTCCCTGCAGGTAGAACTTTGCAGGGGATCACAATTTCTCTGTCCATTTATTGCTTACAAATGTATTTTGACTATCTGTTTCCTAGGAACCCTCTTTTATTAGAAAGGGAAGGTGAGATTCACTCTGTGCCTGTTTGTAACATCTAATTTGTTCCTTCATCTAACAATGTTTATTCAATTGGGCCTAAGATATGGTTGAGTGGCCAGCATCTAGAGTTAGATGGCTTTTTTTCATCTGATACAGACTTGGATGATGTCATTTGACAAAGGTGATGTTTCATCATTGATTAGTTTATTCATCAGAAGAGTTAAAATTAGGGTGGAGGGAAAATTCAAAATTATCCAAATGGGCCTGTTCCTGTTTAAAAGTTGAGCTTGACTTTCTAGTTTTACTATTATCTCGATATTTTGAGGTGCCATATTCTGTCTGTAGTTTCTTTGGTGGTGGAGTCAGAAGGAGAGTCTGGGAATTCTTCTGGATAGTGGCATGCTGGTGGCTTCAAGGGGCTTGGCGTCAGGAGCCTTGGGGTGAATTCTGCAACTGCTTGCCTGACCCTGGGTGCATCTCACAGACGTTTTGTTTCCTCTTATGAAATTGCCGGCAGATAATGTTCTGCTTAAAGGGGAACCCTCCCATCCTGTTGGTGGGAATGCAGAGTGGTGCAGACAGTCTGGGAAACAGTGTGGGGGTTCCTCAAAAAGTTAAACATTGAACAACCACATGATCCAGCAATTGCTCTCCTAGGTGCTTACCCAAAAGATACAAAAATGCGCATTCGAAGGGGGTACATGCACCATGATGTTTATAGCAACAATGTCCACAGTAGCCAAACTATGGAGAGAATCCCAAAGTCCATGCACTGATGAATGGATAAAGCAGATGTGGGATACGTATATATATGTATATATGTATATATGTATATATATATGGGAATATGACCCAGCTTCAAAAAGAATGAAATCTTACCATTTGCAAGGATGTGGATGGATCTAGAGTGTATTAAGCTAAGCAAAATTAGTGAGGAAAGACAAATATCCTATGCTCTCACGCTTGTGGAATTTCAGAAAGAAAACAGATGAACAGAGTTGAGGGGTGATGAGAGAGGCAAACAAGGAAATAGACTCAACCTTGGAGAACAAACCGAGTGTTGCTGCAGGACAGGGGCGTGGGGGGAAGAGTTAAATGGGTGAGGGGTATTAAGGAGGGCGCTTGTGATGAGCACTGGGTACTGTATGCGGGTGAGGGATCACTAAATCCTACCCCTGAAGCGAATATTCCATGGCATGTGAACTAACTGGAATTTAAGTAAAAGAAGAAAGGAAAAAGTGTTCTGCTTCATGAAGACTGAGGTAAAATTGTAGTGATTTGGGCTGTACTGTTCTATAGATGATAGTTGTAAAACACCCTGTTGTAAGATACACTAGTTTCTTATCACATAAGGAGTCCTCAGAAAGCTGCAATGAAAGATTCAGATCTCAGAGCATGTTCATGTTCCACTGATATGTTACAGTTTGCACAGGTAGGACAGAAGGAGAGAAAGGCAACAGAAGGGGAAAGTAGGTGTGAACCTTTCATTAGTTAGCATTATAGCTTTCTCATGAAAGCCTTGCGCCAGTGTGATTTTGCAAGAAGACGGGGAATCCGGGAGCTTTGCAGGAGACGGGGGAGTTCCAGGTCTGGGTAAAGCTGACAGGGGTCCCAGAGGAGAGCTGAATGCATTCTGCAGCAGGGTGTGGGCAGGGTGGGCTCCAGGGGTGGCTGTGGGTCTCCTGTGTGAGAGTTGTGACAGGTGAGGGCTGTGTGCAAGTTCCTGGCTGAGGACAAGTGAGGCACAGGTGGAGAGCTGGCAGAAAACCTTTTTCTGGGCCACCAGCCTCACCCAACACACACAGCCTCACCTTCTGTCCCTGTCACTCCAATTCAGACTTCTCAGAAGGCGAGTGAGAACACATCAGGAGCATTCTAAACAGAAAGGAAAGCATGTGCAAAGGCTCTGGGGCAGGAGAATTCCAGATATGTCCAGGAGCAGCAAGAAGGCCCTGTGGCCACAGGGGACAGCTTAGGACATGACCTCAGAGAGGTGACAGAGGGCGACAGAAAGCCATTCCAGGGCTATAACCCCATGAGACCCTGTTTCACTGGGCCATCGTGGCTACAGTGTTGAGAACAGATGACAGAGGGTTGAAGATGGCAAGGCAGGTCAATGACGAAGCTTTTCCAGGAACTCGGGCACTGTGGACCAGACAGGTGGCCTTGGATGGAGTGGTTAGACCTATTCTGGGTCCATTTTGAAGATGGAGCTCACAGGATTTGCTGATGAGTTAGATATTAGGAGCAGGAGAACGGAGGAATTGGGGTAACTCCCAGCTGTTGTGGGTTGTCCTGATCGAGGGGAAGGAGAGGGTTTCTGGGGGTAGGAGGTAGTCCGTGTTCCGCATGCTGAGGAAGGTGCCTTTCCCGGTGGATCTGCTGAGGTTTGTGTCTGGGAGAACCTTTCACATCTCCTCCCTCAGCAATGCTCAAGTACAAGTATCCCCCAGCTTTTAAACGTTCACAGTAAGACACTTGGCTTTCTTGAAAGAACTACGTTATTACCCAGCTTCAGTGAGACGAAGAGACCTAAAGAGGATTTCCCTCTCATGAGAAAAGGTGAACAGTGAGAATGGCTTTCAGCATCTGTTTTGGGGAGAAGCACGACAGAGGCGGCGTGCACCCCAACCAGCTCCTTCCGCTGGGAACCGCTCTCCGCATCCAGCCACCAGCACTTTGAATTGTGTCTGTGAGCCTCTGCTGTGCTTTATCTTCATTTATGCTGGGCCTCCGTTAGAAACTTGTGTCCTGAGGCCTAAGAAAAGCCAAAGAGAAGGAATCTTGGAGTCTGAGCACACTGTCTGATTTTTCCGTGTAAATGAATGGTCATTCCTTCTTTACACCATTTCTGCTGTGCAAGGTTTCTCAGAAGCCCTGTACTTTCAAAGAGCAGGGAAACCTATACCCCATGCTGCGGGGTTAGTTTTAGTCTCCATGCTGGACAGAACATTTCATGACTGTCGGATTTTCTCACTCAAACATTGAGACTTGGACCACCTTCACCCGTTTCTACCACCCCATCCCCGAATCTGGCACCTACCAATCTGCTCTCAGTATCTATGCGTTCAGTATTTGTTTATTCCACGTGGAATGTACATGAGAGCATCTGGTATTTGTCTTTCTGTGTCTGAGTTACTTGGCATAAGGCCCCCAAGGTCTGTGTTTCCATGTCTGGTTCTTGTGAATAACGCTGCAGTGAACGTGGGAGTGCATCTGTCTTTTTGAGGCAGTATTTTTGTGTTCTCCAAATCAATACTCAGTAGAGCCATTACTGGGTCATGGGGTAGTTGTATTTATTTTTTCAGGAACCTCCATACCGTTTGTCACAGTGGCTGCACCAATTTCCATTCCCACCAACAGCGCACAGTGTCTCCTCGTCTGCACACCCTTGACCCCACCTGGTGTCTGTCTCTGGGACAATTGCTGTTCCAACAGTTGTGAGGGGATAGCCGATTGTGGGTTTGACTGATGTTTCCCTGACGATGCTTAGTGATGTCGAACAACTTTTTCTGTCTGTTGGCACCTGTGTGCCATCTTTGGACAGTATCTATTCACATATTCACCCCACTTTTTATACAGTTTTTTTTTTTTGTTTTGATTTGTATGAGTGTTGTGTGCATTTTGGATATTAGCCTCTTCTCACACATATGATTCGCAGATATTTTTCTCTTATTGGGTCAGTGGCCTTTTAAGTTTTTGGTGGTTTCTTTTGCCGCGTGGAAGATTTCAGTTTGATGTTGTTCCACTTGTTTATTTTTGCTCTTGTTGCCTTTGCATTTGGTGTCCGATCTGAAGACTCTTTGCCAAAACCAATGTCGAGAGACTTAGTACCTGTGTCTTCTTGGAGGTTTATGGATTCGGGTCTTATGTTCAAATCATTCATCCATTAAAAATTTTGTGTGTGGTGTAAGAAAGTGACCCAGTTATATTCTTCTGCATTTAGTGTCCAGTTTGCCTGTTACCGCTCACTGAAGAGACAGTCCTTCCCTCATGGCATATCTTCTGCTGCTGTGTCGTAAGTTAGGATCATCTACGTGTGGGTAAGTTTCTGAGCTTTCTGTTCTGTTCCACTGACCTGGTGTCTGTGTTTCTGCCAGTACCACCCTGTTTTGATGACAACAGCTTTGTAATCTAGGTTGAAATCCAGGAGTGTGTTGACTGCACCTTTCTTTCTCCAGGTTGCTTTGGGTATTTGGGGTCTTTTGTGATTCCATACAAGTTTGAGGACTGTTTTCTATTTCCTCGAATAATGCCACTGGAATTCAGATGGGGATTTCATCACATCTGTCGATTGCTTTGGGTACGATGGACATGTTCACATAATTAACTCTTCCAGTTAAGGAGCATGGCGTATGCTTCCATTTGTTTGTGTTGCCTTCCAAATCTTTGACCCATACATTCTGCCCCCCTCGACACACATGTTTTTCATTTCTTTTCTGCCATGTGTTGAGTGTACTATGTCTTTCTCATTGTTGGTTACTTTTATTCCTAGATTTTTTTTTTGATGCAATTGTAAATGGCATTGCTTTTTTAATTTCTCTTTGCGAAAGTGTGTCATCAGTATACAGAAATGCAAGAAGTTGGGTCATCTGGGTGGCTCCATAGGTGAAGCGTCTGCCTTCTGCTCAGGTCATGATCCCAGAGTTCTGGGATCGAGCCCCGTGTTGGGCTCCCCGCTTAGCGAGGGTCTGCTTCTCCATCTTTCTGACACTCCCCCGGCTCGTGCTTTTTCTCTTCCTGTCAAATAAATAAATAAAATCTGAAAAAAAATAAAGACAACAGGTCTCTGTATATTGACTTTATATCCTGCAGCTTTCTTGAATTTGTTTATTCTAACAGGGTTTTTTTTGTTTGTTTGTTTTTGTTTTGTGGAATCTTTTGGGATTTCATGTCATTTGCAAATAGTGACAGTTTTCCTGTATGGATTTCATATCTTTCTCTTTTTTTAAAATTATGTTAGTCACCCTACAGTACTTCATTTGTTTTTGATGTAGTGTTCCAGGGTTCATTGTTTGCATATAACACCTAGTGCTCATTATGACACGTGCCCTCCTTAATACCCATCACCAGGATAACCCATTCCCCTACCCCTCCCTTTCTGCAACCTTCAGTTTGTTTCCCAGTGTCAATAGTCTCTCATGGTTCATCTCCCCCTCTCATTCCCCACCTTCACTTTTCCCTTCCTTCTCCTAATGTCCTCCATGCTATTCCTTCCATTCCACATAGGAGTGAAGCCATATGATAATTGTCTTTCTCTGCTTGACTTAATTTCACTTAGCATAATCCCCTCCTGGTCCATCCACGTTGGTGCAAATGGTGGGTATTCATCCTTTCTGATGACTGAGTAATATTCCATTGTATAGATGAACCACATCTTCTTTGTCCATTCATCTGCTGAAGGACATCTTGGCTCCTTCCACAGTTTGGCTATTAGGGACATTGCTGCTATGAACATTGGGATACAGGTGCCCCTTCTTTTCATTACTCTGTGTCTATGGGGTAAATACCCAGTAGTGCAATTGGTGGGTCGTAGGATAGCTCTGTGTTCAACGTCTTGAGGAATCTCCATATTGTTTTCAAAAGTGGCTGTACCAGCTTGAATTCTCACGAGTAGTGTTAGAGGGCTCCCCTGTCTCCACATCCTCTCTGACTTTTTTTTTATTTCCTGTCTTGTTAATTTCTTTTCAAGATTTTATTTATTTATTCCACAGAGATAGAGACAGCCAGCGAGAGAGGGAACACAAGCAGGGGGAGTGGGAGAGGAAGAAGCAGGCTCATAGCGGAGGAGCCTGATGTGGGGCTCCATCCCATAATGCCGGGATCACGCCCTGAGCCGAAGGCAGACGCTTAACCGCTGTGCCACCCAGGTGCCCCCTGCCTTGTTAATTTTAACCATTCTAACTGGTGTAAGGTGGTATCTCATTGTAGTTTTGATTTGTATTTGCCTGATGGCAAGTGATGTGGAGCATTTTTTCATGTGTCTGTTGGCCATTTGTATGTCTTCTCTGGACAAGTATCTCTTTGTGTCTTCTGCCCATTTTTTGGGTGTCGAGTTTGAGGAGTTCTTTATAGATCTTGGATACCAGCCCTTTATCTGTAATATCATTTGCAGATATCTTCTTCGATTCCATAGGTTGCCTTTTTGTTTTGTTGATCGTTTGCTTTGCCGTGCAGAAACTTTTTATCTTGATGAAGTGCCAATAGTTCATTTTTGCTTTTATTTCCTTTGCCTTTAGAGACGTGGCTTGCAAGAAGTTGTTGTGTCCAAGGTTGAAGAGTTCTTTTGATTTTGATATGAGACAGGAATCCATTATCTTTCTTTCCTGATTGTATTCGAGTCCTCTGTCTTTCTTGGTGAGTCTAGCTAAGTTTGTCAGTTTTGTTTATCTTTCCAAAAAAGGCAGCTCTCATTTTCATTGTTTTTTTTTTTTTTTTTGTCTTTTTAGTCTCTGTTGGATTTATTTATGCGTTCCTTTTTGTTATTTCCTCATTTCTACTAATTTGGGGCTTTGTTTGCTGTTTTTTTTTTTCTACTTCTTTACCACAGAAATCAGGTTGTTTATTGGAGAGCATTCTCATGGATTGATGAAGACTTGAATTTCTATGAACGTCCCCCCCGTAGAGCTACTTTTGCTGCATCCCATAAGTTTTTGTAGGTTGTCTTTTTCATCAGTGTCAAGGTACTTCTAAATTTTTTTTGATTTCTTCTTTGACTGTTGGTTGTTCAGTAGCATGTTGTTAAATCTCCACATATCTTTTTAAGATTATTTAAGTATCTGGCAGAGAGTGAGACAGCGAGAGAGGGAACGCAAGCAGGGGGGTGGGAGAGGGAGAAGCGGGCTTCCCACTGAGCAAGGAGCCTGATTCGGGGCTAGATCCCAGGCTCCTGGGATCACGACCTGAGCTGAAGGCAGATCCTTAATGACTGAGCCACCCAGGCCCCCCAATGTCCACCTGTTTTTGACTGTCCCATTTTTTTCTTGAGACTGATTTCTAGTTTCATATCATTGTGGTTGGACAAGATTTGTAGCAGAAGGTGAAGAGAGCATTCAGATGAAAGGTTTGTTTCCTGGAGGGTTTTCTGAGGGCAGACCATGAGTTCCGTGGGGACGGAGGAAGGTTTTGTGAGACGGGGGGTGGGGTTAACCCTTGTTAGAATTACTGACTACTACCATGCAGGCTGTGTGCTACCGTTCACACCGTAGTCCTGATGGGCTTGTACTTCATTAGAAATATTTTCTAGGAGGTGTAGGCATAGGCTTCTCTAAAAGAAAGGTGCCATGTGGGTTCATGGCATGACCCCAGGTCAGCAACCAGGATGTATGGTATTGTGGGGGATCAGAACCAGGCTTTCTGTGGGAAGTGACGGAAATAGGGTATGGTGAGCTCCATGACCTCATAGGTGAGGTCCCGAGTGACCCACTGGGTGTTGGGTTCCGTGGATCTGTTTCATCAGGTGCTGTGGAATTCAGGGACACCCTCCTGTCTGTGGATTTGTGTGGAGACAGGTAGACATCAGTGTCTGACCAGGCACGAGGGTCGCACTGGACCACCACCAGAGGTGCAGCATGCGGGGGAGCCACTGCTTGGTTTCCACGAAAGCTGACCAGGGTCTGTGACCGTGATTCCTAGCAGCTGCAAGGGGAGAGGAGGCCGGGGGTGGTGCACACTTCCTAGACTTGTGGTCAGGACTAGTCTGGAGCCCACTGAAGTCAGCCACACCTGGCACAGAAGGCCCCCAGTCAGTGTAGCTGTGGGCACTGCTCCCATGGCACTTTCGGGCCGGCTCCATGCTGCCACCTCCTGCTTTTCATCATCATCTTCAAGGTCGTGTGCCTCTGCTCTTGCCCCATGGCCTCCGGGGTATTGTCCGTCCTCCATCTGGCCCTCGTCCCTGGTGCCCTGTGCAGTCCGATGCCAGGGTAGCCTTCTCGAGACAAACATCTGGCCCTGATGGAACACTTCCATGGATCTCGTGTGATGCGAGGATGATGTCCTGCCCTGGAAGGGGGCTGCAGGTCCCCAATCAGGAGAGCCATGTCTCCCTTTTCAGCATGGCCTGCCCTCCCCTCAGTCTTCTTCAGGGAAGCTCTCCCCACTTCCTGAGATGACAGCTCTGAACTTAAAAGTGAATGTTATTTTACATATCTCTATGCCTTAGTTCATCCATGGCATGTCTTTCAACGCCGTTGGTGGTTTTTTTTTTTTTTTTTTTTTTTTTTTAGCAGTTCTGAAGGGCTGTCTGCTCAAGGAGGGGATGACCTGGGTGGGGCAGCTTTCCCTCTCATCTCCCTCAGCCTGTCTCTGAGCCCTGGGGCCAGCTGTCCCACTGAGGATTGAGGGACCCGAGCCAGCCCATCCTGAGCCCAGGCTGTGTGTCAGCTGTGTAGACTGATGCGTGTCGGAGCGGTGGGCAGCTGGCATAGGCCAGGGGCAGGCAGTGTCTCCCCATTCCTTCCCTCCCTTCCTCCCAGAGGTAGCTCAGAGCAGCCTTCAACCCCTGCATCTCCAGATCCCTTGACCTATGCCTCCTGTGTTCAGCTGGTGACCTTGGAGTTTCGCATGGATTCTACCTCCCATACCCTCTCCTGTAGCAGTTCCTGGATCAGGGGAGGGGTCGGACCCTTGTCTGATTTTGGTCTTCTTCCTGTCCCGCACCAAGCCCACTCACCTTTGCATCTTCCATGTATGTGCTTGGAAGCAAGCCCATCCACAGGGAACCTATTAGCCAAATGGATCCAGGTAATGAACATTGAAGTAGAGATCCAGGATCCATAATAAACCTGCTCTGAAACCTGTCCCAAAGTCTGTGACTCTCTCACACTGAAACAGAAACAATAATAGCTTTCTGGACTGTGAAGTGACATGTGTCTCTACTTCCAATCTTGAATGCATAGGTGCTGAGCCTGGACAGAAAAGGACCATGGCTCCCGTGGGCTGGGATCCACAGTAAGAACTCAGTGAAATCTGAATTCGAGGCATAGAATGAATAATTATTGTAGAGTGAATCCTCCCAAGTAGGGCTTATGCACATTGCAGAGGAAAAGCTTTTTCAAAGAGGTTCCTGAAAGAAAAATCTTTTTAAAAAATTTATTTTAATTCCAGTAGAGCTAACATACAGTGTTACATTCGTTTCAGGTGTACAAGAGGGTGATTCAGTAATTCTAGATATTACTCAGTGGTCATCAAGAAAAGTGTCCTCTTAATCCGCTTCATCTATTTCACTCATCCCTCTATCCACCTCCTCCTCTCTGGTAACCATCCGTTTGTTCTCTATCGTTAAGAGTTTGTATTTTGCTGTGTCTCCTTTTTCTCTTTTATTTATTTATTTTTTTTTGTTTTTTAAATTCCCCATAAGAGTGACATCATATAGGATTTGTTTTTCTCTGACTGACTCATTTCAGTTAGGATAATACTCTCTAGCTCCATCCATGTGGCTGCAAATGGCAAGTTTTCATTCGTTTTCAAGCCGAGTAATACTCCATTGTGTGTGTGTGTGTGTGTTTTTGTGTGTGTGTGTGTGTGTGTGTGAATACACACATCTATCATCTCATTTGTCAATTTTTCTACAGACACTTGGGTTGCTTCCATTTTGTGATATTGTAAATAATGGTGCAAGAAACATAGGGGTGCACGTATCCTTTTAAGTTGCTGTTTTCATAGTCTTTGGGCAAATACCAGTAGTGTGATTGTTGGATCGTAGGGTAGTTCTATATTTAATTTTTTGAGGAACCTTCCTACTGTTTTCCACGGTGGCCACCACAGTTTGCATTCACACTCACAGTTCGCGAGGATTCCCCTTTATCCACATCCTCCCAACGCCTGCTCTTTCTTGTGCTTTTGATGTTAGCCATTCTGACAGGTGTGAGGTAATACCTCATTGTCCTTTGGATTTACATTTTCCTGATGATGGGTGATGGTGAACATCTTTTCACGGGACTGTTGGCCATTTGTATTTCTTCTTTGGAGAAATGTCTGTTCATGTCTTCTGCCTACTTTTTAACTGAATTATTTGTTTTTTGGGGGTGGAGTAGTATCAGTTCTATATGTTTTGGACACTATCCTTTTATTGCATATGATCTTTGCAAACATCTTCTCCCTTTGAGTAGGTTGTCTTATTATTTTTACGTTTTCATTGTTCTTCTGCCGTGTGGAAACTTTTTATTTTGCTCTATTCCCAATAGTTTATTTTTGCTTTCATTTCCTTTGCCTCAGGAGACAGTCTAGAAAAACGTTGGTATGGTCCATGTCAAGAAGTTACTGTCTTCCCTCCTGTAGAATTTTTGTGGATTTAGGTCTCATATTGAGGTCTTGAAACTATTTTGTGTTTGTCTGTATTGTGTAAGAAAGCAGTCTAATTTCATTCTTTTGTGCGTAGCTGTCTAGTTTTCCCAATACCATTTGTTGTAGAGACTGTCCTTTTCCCTTTTGATATCATTGCTTGCCTTGTGGAAGATTCATGGACCACATAATTGTGGGTTTCTGTCTGAACTTGTATCCTGTTCCTTTGGTCGCTGTGTCTATTTTTGTGCTGTACTCTCTTGTTAGGATGACTGCAGCTTTGTAGTATAACCTGAAATCTGAAATTGTGAGTCCTCCAGCTTTGTTTTTCTTTTCCACATTGCACTGGCTGTTCAGTATCTTTAGTGGTTCCATACAAATGTTTAGGATTGTTTATTCGAGGTCTTTTATTCTTTAATTTAAATTCAATTAGCCAACTTACAGTACATCATTAGTTTCAGATGTAGTCTTCAATAAATTACCAGTCGTGTGGAACACCCAGTGCTCATTGTATCGTGTGACCTCCTTAATGCCACTCACCCAGTTACCCCCCCCCCCCCAACTTCTCCTCCAGCAATCATCAGTTTGTTGCGATAGTTAAGAGTCTATCATGGGTTTTCTCCCTCTGATGACTTCCCTTTCTATTTTCCCTCCCTATGGTCTTCTTCCCTGTTTCTGATATTCCACATAGGAGTGAAAGCATATGATCATTGTCTTTCTTTCATTGGCTTATTCCACTCAGCATAATACCCTCCAGCTCCACCCAGGTCGGTGTGATGGTAAGTATTCATCCTTTCTGATGGCTGAGTAATATTCCATTATATATATGATCCACATCTTCTTTATCCATTCATCTGTCCATGGTCATCTGCACTCTTTCCACAGTTTGTCTATTATGGATATTGCTGCTATGAACACTGGGGTGCATGTGTCCCGTCTTCACTACCTCTGTCTCTTTGGGGTAAATCCCCAGTAGTGCAATTGCTGGGACATAGGGTAGCTTTATTTATAACGTCTTGAGGAAACTCCGTACTATTTTCCAGAGTGGCTGTACCGGACTGCATTCTCACAGGGGTGTAAGAGGGTTCCCGTTTCTCCACATCCTCTCCAACATGTATAGTTTCATGTCTTCTTATTTTTAGATATTCGGCCTCGTGTGATATGGCATCTAAAGGGGTTAATATTTGCATTTCCCTGAAGCCAAGTGATATGAAGCATTTATGCATGTATCTTTTGGTCACCAGTACGTCGTCATCAGTGAAATGACTTCCCATTTTAATCCATCTCAAGACCTAAAGCTGAGTAAGGCACTGAAGCTGGATGATGCCATCGGTCGGAATTGTGGAGAATTTCAAAAGATCTCCATGGAGAGCAAGTTTAAAGGTCAGTGTGAAGCTACTAATTGGATCCGGGGAGATCTCTGAAAGTGGGGGTTCCCTGGGATGGGCTGAGGGTGGCCCTCCGATTTTCCTGCTATGAATCCTTTCTGCAGCCCCAAATGGACAGTTTCCTGCAGTGGGGCAGGCTGAGTCCTCTAGTCGTGCAGAGGTGAGCCCAATGCCTGGTACCTTGGAGGCAGGCAAACGGGGAGGGGACCCTCAGCAGAAGACCCGGGGTTAGGTTAGGCCTCAAGAGACAGCAGGTCCGAACTGCCCAGTGCTCAGAGAACTCCCAGGCCGACTGAGATGAGGGCACAAGGGCGGGTGAGTGTGAGCCTTGGGGTTTGATCCGGAAGGGCTCACAAAGGTCGGGGTTCACCAGCAGGGGCTCTGAGGGGGTGTCCCAGTTCTCTTGCCCTGAATGCTCTATTGTGCCCCAAAACGGTACAGTTTCCTGTGGGCTGCAGGCTGAGTCTTACGGTGGGGCTTGGGTTGGGAGCCAGGATCCTGGGAAGGGGCCCCTCTGTGGCCAAACTAGGGTAAGGGTTAGGGTCCAGGAGCCCGGCAGGGCCAATCTAGCAAGCTGTGCGGCGAGCTCCATGGAGGGCTGAGATGAGGCCATGGGGGAGGGTGAGCATGGGCCTCAGGGTTGGGGCACGGGGGTTGCCAAAGGTGGGGACGGGCTCCGGGGCCTCCCCAAGTTCTCGTGCCCTGTATGCTCTGTAGCGCCCCAAGGGGCACGGTTTCCTGTGGACTGGCAAGCTGAGTCCTGCGGCGGGGCACAGGTATCCCAATTCCCCGGGGCTGCGGTGTAAGGCTCCTGGGTTGGCCGCCAAACCCGCGGCTGACCTAGGGTTAGGGTTAGGCCCCAGGAGCCCCGCAGGCCCGATCTGCTGTTTGTATGGTGAGCTACACGGGCTGAGGTGAGGTGTGGGGAGGGTGAGCGTGGGCCTCAGGGTTGGGGTGCGGGAGGCCGCCAAAGTTCGCTGGGGGCTCAAGGGGGCCCTCCTGGTTCTCCCGCCCTGAATGCTCTATGGCCTCCCAAGGGGCACGGTTTCCTGCAGGGTGGCAGACTGAGTCCTGCGGTGGGGCTCAGGTGTCCCGAATCCCCGCGGCTGCGGCTCCAGGCTCCTGGGGAGGGGCCCCTCCACAGATGAACTAGGGTTAGGGTTGGGGCCCAGGAACCCCGCAGGCCAGATCTGCCCGCTATGTGGCGAGCTCTGCCACGGGTTGAGGTGAGGGTACGGGGTGGGGTGAGCATGGGCATCAAGGTTGGGGCTTAGGGATCGCCGAAGTTCTCCGGGGGCTCTGGGGGCCCTCCCGGTTCTCCTGCCCTGAATGCTCTACAGCCTCCCAAGGGGCACGGTTTCCTGCGGGGTGGCAGGCTTTGTCCTGCAGTGGGGCTCAGGTGTCCCCAGTCCCCGGGGCTGCGGCCCCGGGCCCCGGGGGAGGGGCCCTCCCTAGCCGACCTAGGGTCAGGACTAGGCACCAGGAACCGGGCAGGACTGATCTGCCGGCTCTGCGACGAGCTTGGTGGCAGGCTGAAGGGAAGGCGCGGGACGGGATGAGCATGGGCCTCAGAGTTGGGGTGTAGGGGGCCGCCGAGGATAGCTGGGGGCTCAGGGGGGCCCTACTAGTTCTCCTGCACGGGTTGCTCTGTGGCGCCCCAAGGGGCATGGTTTCCTGAGGGGTGGCAGGCTGAGTCCCGTGGTGGGGCTCAGGTGTACCCAATCCCCGGGGTTAGGGTACGGATTAGGGTACGGGTTAGGGTTAGTGTACGGGTTACGGTTAGTGTTCGGGTGAGGGTAGGGGTTAGGGTTAGGGTAAGGTGAGGTTACGGGTTAGGGTTGGCTTTAGGGGTTACAGGTTAGGGGTTATGGGTTAGGGTACGGATTAGGGTTTAGGGTACGGGTTAGGGTTTAGTGTTTGGGTTTAGGGTACGGGTTAGGGTTAGGGTACGGGTTAGGGTATGGGTTAGAGTTAGGGTACGTGTTAGGGTACAGTTTAGGGACGGGTTAGGGTACGGTTTAGGGTGCAGGTTAGGGTTAGGATATGGGTTAAGGTTAGGGTATGGGTTAGGGTTACGGTACGGGTTAGGTTACGGTTTAGGATTAGGGTTAGGGTACGGGTTAGGGTTAGGGTATGGATTAGGGTACGGGTTAGGGTTAGGGTATGGGTTATTGTTAGGGTTACGTTTTGTGTTAGGGATAGGGTACGGGTTTGGGTTTGGGTGTGGTTTAGGGTATGGGTTAGGATACGGGTTAGGTTTAGGTTAGGGTTAGGGTTAGGGTACGGTTTAGGGAACGGGTTAGGTTTAGGGTACGGTTTAGGGTTAGGGTATGGGTTAGGGTACAGGTAAGGTTACAAGTTAGGGTTAGGGTTCGGGTTAGGGTATGGGTTAGGGTCCGGGTTAGGGATAGGGTACGGGTTAGGGTATGGGTAAAGGTACGGGATAGGCTGCGGGTTAGTGTTAAGGCAGGGTACTGGTTAGGGTTAGGGTTAGGGTTTAGGGTTAGGGTTAGTATACGGGTAGTGTTAGGCCACAGGTTAGTGTACGGGTTAGGGTTAGGGTACGGGTTAGGTTCAGGGTTTAGGGTTTAGGGTTAGGGTACGAGTTAGGGTACGGTTTAGGGATAGTGTTAGGGTATGGGTTTGGGTTAGGGTTAGGGTACGGATTAGGGTACGTGTTAGGGTTAGGGTACAGGATAGGGCATATGTTAGGGTTAGAATACGGGTTAGGGTATAGGTTAGAGTACAGTTTAGGGTTAGGGTACGGGTTAGGGTTAGGGTACGGGTTATGGGTAGGTTTAGGGGAAGGTGTAGGGTTCAGGGTAGGGTTAGGTTTAGGGGTTAGGGTTAGGGTTTAGGTTAGGGTTTAGGGTTAGGGTTAGGGTTAGGGTTAGACCCCAGGAGGCCAGCAGGCCTGATCCGCCGGCTCTGCGGTGAGCGGTGGGAAGGGCTGAGGTGAGGGCGCTGGCGATGGGAGCGTGGGTCTCAGCGTTTTGGCGTGGGGGGCCTTCGAAGGTCGTCGGTGGCTCGGAGGGCCCTGCCCGTTCTCCCACCCTGAATGAATGGCGGTACCCCTAGCGGCTCGGGTGCCAGCGGGGCAGCAGGGTGAGTTCGGTGCTGAGGCTCGGGGGTCCCCAATCCCCAGCGTTCAGCGCCAGTCCCCTTGAGAGGGGCCCCTCGGGGGCCAAACTAGGGTTAGGGATTGCCCCCAGGAGGCTGGCAGGCCCGATCCGCCAGCTGTGCAGTGAGCAGAGGGGCGGGCCGAGGTGAGGGCGCTGGCGAGTGGGAGCATGGGCCAAAGCATTTTGACTCAGGGGCATTCAGAGTTTGCCGGGGTCTCGGAGGGCCCTGCTTGTTCCTCCGCCCTGAATGACTGGCGGAGCCCCTAGCGGCCCAGGTGGTAGCAGGGCGGCAGGGTGAGTCTGGTGCTGGGGCGCGGGGGTCGCCAATCCCCGGCTTTGTGGCGCAGGCCCTTTGGGAGGGGCCCCTTGGGGGCTGACCTAGGGTTAGTGTTAGCCCCTAGGAGGCCGGCAGGTCCTATCTGCCCACTGTGCATCGAGCGGAGGGGCGGGCCCTGGTGAGGGCGCTGGTGAGCGGGAGCCTGGGCCCAAGCGTTTTGGCACGGGGGCCCTTTGAAGGACGCCGGGGGCTCGGATCGCCCTGCACGTTCCTCCACCCTGAATGACCAGTGGCGCCACTGGCGGCCCGGGTGGTTGCGGGGCGGCAGGGTAAGTCCGGCACTGGGGCTCGGGGGTCGCAAATCCCCAGCGTTGCGGCGCCAGGCCCCTTGGAAGGGGCCACTTGGGGGCCGACCTAGGGTTAGGGTTAGCCCCCAGAAGGCCGGCAGGCCCGATCCGCTGCTGTGCGGTGAGCGGATGGGCGGGCCGAGGTGAGGGCGCTGGCGAGCGGGAGCGTGGGCCCCAGCGTTTTGGCACAGGCTGCTATCAAAAGTCGCCGAGGGCTCAGAGGGCCCTGCCCATTCTCCCGCCCTGAACGATCAGCGGCGCCCTAGGGGCCCGGGTGTCTGCGGGGCATAAGAGTGAGTCCAGCGTTGCAACTCGGTCGTCCCCAATCCCCGGCGTTGCGGCGCCAGGCCCCTTGGGAGGGACCCCTCTTGGGCCGATCTAGGGTTAGGGTTAGCCCCCAGGAGGCTGGCAGGCCCGATCCGCTGCTGTGCGGGGAGCGGAGGGGCGGGCCGAGGTGAGGGCGCTGGCGAGCAGGAGCCTGGGCCCCAGCGTTTTAGCGCGGGCTGCTATCGAAGGTCGCGGAGGGCTCGGAGGGCCCTGCCCATTCTCCCACCCTGAATGAACGACGGCAGCCCTAGCAGCCTGGGTGGCGGCGGGGCGGCAGGGTAATTCTGGTGCTGAGGCTCGGGGGTCCCCAATCCCCGGCGTTGCGGCAGCAGGCCCCTTCAGATGGGCCCCTCTGGGGCCAACGTAGGGTTAGAGTTACCCCCAGGAGGCCGGTAGGCCGGATCCACCGACTCAGCGGTGAGCGGAGGGGCGGGCCGAGTTGAGGGCGCTGGTGAGCACGAGCTTGGGACCCAGCGTTTTGGTGCGGATGACCTTCGAAAGTCGCCAGAGTCTCGAGGGCCCTGCCCGTTTACCAACCCTGAATGACCGGCGATGCCCCAGCGGGCCCGGTGTGGGCTTGGCGGCAGGGTGATTCCGGCGCTGCAGCTCGGGGGTCCCCAATCCCCTGAGTTCGGTGCCAGGCCCCTTGGGAGGGGCCCCTTGGGGGCCGACCAAGGGTTAGAGTTAGCTCCCAGGAGGCCGTCAGGCCCAATACTCCGGCTAGGCCGCGAGCGGAGGGGCGGGCCGAGGTTAAGGCGCTGGCGAGCAAAAGCATGGGCCCTGGTGTTTTGGCACAACGGGCCTTTGAAGATCACCGGGGCCTCGGAGGGCCCTGCCCGTTCTCCCGCCCTGAATGAAAGGCCGCACCCCTAGCGGCCTGAGTGGCGGCGGGGCTGCAGGGTGAGTCCGACGCTGGGAGGAGGTCGGCAGGCCTGATCTGCCGGCTGTGCAGCAAGCAGAGGGGCGGGCCAAGGTGAGGGTGCTGGCGAGAGGGAGTATGGGCCCAAGCGTTTTGGCGTGGGAGGCCTTCGAACATCACTGGGGGCTCGGAGGGCCCTGCCCCTCCTCACGCCCTGAATGACTGGAGGCGCCCCTAGCGGCCCGAGTGGCGGCGGGGCAGCAGGGTGAGTCTGGCGCTGAGGCTCAGGGGTCCCCAATGCCAGGCATTGTGGCTCCAGGCCCCTTGGGAGGGGCCCCTCCGGGGCCGACCTAGGGTTAGGGTTAGCCCCTGGAGGCTGGCAGGCACGATCTGCCGTCTGGGGCGAGCGGAGGCGCGGTCAAAGATCAGGGCGCTGACGAGCGGGAGAGTGGGCCCCAGCGTTTTGGCGCTGGGGGCCTTCGAAGGTCACCGGGGCAGGGAGGGCCCTGCCCATTCTCCCACCGTGAATGATCGGTGGTGCCCTAGCGGCCCGGTGTTGGTGGGGTGGAAGGGTGAGTCCAGCGTTGCGACTCGGGGGTCCCCAATCCCTGGCGTTCCGCGGCAGTCTCTTTGGGAGGGGCCCCTCGGGGGCCAACCTAGGGTTAGGGTTAGCCCCCAGGAGGCCGGCAGGCTCAATCCACCGGCTCTGCGGCGAATGGAGGGGTGAGCCAAGATGAGGTCGCTGGCGAGTGGGAGCGTGGGCCCCAACATTTTGGCTTGGGGGGCCTTCAAAGGTCACAGGGGGCTCGGAGGGCCCTGCCCGTTCTCCCACCATGAAGGACCGGCGATGCCCCTAGCGCCCCGGGTGGTGGCAGGGTGGCAGGGTCAGTCCGGTGCTGGGGCTCGGGGGTCCCCAATCCCCAGCGTTGCGGCGCCAGGCCCTTTGGGAGGGGCCCCTCGGGGACTGTCCTAGGGTTAGGTTAGCCCCAGGAGGCCGGCAGACCCGATCCGCCGGCTGTGCGGTGAGCGGAGGGATAGACTGTGGTAGGGCGCAGTCGAGCGGTAGCGTGGTATCCAGCGTTTTGGCGTGGGGGGGCCTTCGTATTTCACCAGGGGCTTGGAGGGCCCTACCGGTTATCCCGCCCTGAATGACCGGTGGCACCCCTAGCGGCCCGCGTGGCGGCGGGGCGGCAGGGTGAGCCCGGCGCTGTGGCTTGCAGGTCCCCAATCCCTGGTGTTGCGGCACCAGGCCTCTTGGGAGAGGCCACTCTGGGGCCCACCTAGGGTTAGGGTTATCCCCGAGGAGCCTGGCAGGCTGGATCCGCCGGCTGTGCGGCTAGAGGGGGGGGGGCGGGCCGAGGTGAGGGTGCTGGAGAGCGGGAGCGTGGGCCTCAGTGTTTTGGCGCGGGGGACCTACGAACGTAGCCAGGGGCTTGGAGGGCCCTGACCGTTCCCCCACCCCGAATGACCGGCGGCGCCCCAAGTGGCCTGGGTGGTGGCGGAGCGGCAGGTTGAGTACATTGCTGGGGCTCAGGGGTCCCCATCCCGGGCCTTGCGGGGCCACGCCCCTTGGGAGTGGACCCTCAGGGACTGACCTAGGGTATGTGTTAGCACCCAGGAAGCCAGCAGGCCCGATCTGCCGGCTGTGCGGCGAGTGGAGGGGTGGGCTGAGGTGAGAGCGCTGGCGAGCGGGAGCGTAGTACCCAGCCTTTTGGCGCGGGGGGCCTTGAAGGTCTCCAGGGCCTAGTTGGGCCTTACCCGTTCTCCTGCCCTGAATGACCGGCGGCGCCCCTAGGGGCCCAGGTGGTGGTGGGGCGGCATGGTGAGTCCGGCGCTGTGGCTCCAGAATCCCCAATCCCAGGCGTTGCGGCACCAGGCCCCTAGGATGGGCCCCTCGGGGGGAAAACCTAGAGTTAGGGTTACCCCCCAGGAGGCGGCAGGCTCAATCCGCCGGCTGTGCGGCGAATGGAGGGGTGGGCCGAGGTGAGGTCGCTGGAGAGCAGGAGCGTGGGCCCCAGCATTTTGGCTCCGGGGGCCTTCAAAGGTCACTGGGGGCTCGGAGGGCCCTGCCCATTCTCCTGACCTGAATGACTGACGGCGCCCCTAGCGGCCCGGGTGGCAGCGGGGCGGCAGTGTGAGTCTGGCGTTATGGTTTGGGGATCCCCAATCCCCAGCGTTGCGGCGCCAGGCCCCTTGGAGGGAACCCTCTGGGGCCGACCTAGGTTTAGAGTTAGCCCCCAGGAGGCCGGAAGTCCCGATCCGCCGGCTGTGCGGTGAGCGGAGAGGCGGGCCGAGTTGAGGGCGCTGTCGAGCGTGAGCATCGGCCCCAGCGTTTTGGCGCGGATGGCATTCGAAAGACGCCGGAGTCTTGAGGGCCCTGCCCAATCTCCCACCGTGAATGACCGGCGACGCCCCAGCGGGCCCGGTGTCGGCTTGGCGGCAGGGTGAGTCCGGCGCTGCAGCTCAGGGGTCCCCAATCCCCTGCGTTTGGCGCCAAGCCACTTGGGAAGGGCCCCTTGGGGGCCGACCTAGGGTCAGGCTTAGCCCCCAGGAGGCCGGCAGGCCCGATCCCTCTGCTGTTCCATGAGCGGAGGGGCAAGCCGATGTGAGGGCGCTGGCGAGGGAAGCGTGGGCCCAAGCGTTTGGCAGGGGGCCTTAGAAGGTCCCCGGGCCTCGGAGGGCCCTGCCCGTTCTCCCGCCATGAATGATCAGCAGCGCCCCTAGCGGCCCGGGTGATGGCGGGGCGGCAGGATGAGTCCGGCGCTGGGGCTCGGGGGTCCCCAATCCCCAGCGTTGCAGCGCCAGGCCCCTTGGGAGGGGCCCCTCCGGGGCCGACCTAGGGTAAAGGTTAGCCCCTGGAGGCCGGCAGGCACTATCCGCCGTCTGGGGCGAGCAGAGGCGTGAAGATCAGGGCTCTGGCGAGCGGGAGAGTGGGCCCCAGCTTTTTGGCGCTGGGGGCCTTCGAAGGTTACCAGGGCAGGGAGGGCCCTGCCTGTTCTCCCACCCTGAATGATCGGCGGTGCCCTAGTGGCCCGGGTGTCGGCGGGGCGGAAGGGTAAGTCCAGCGTTGCGACTCGGGGGTCCCCAATCCCCGGCGTTTGGCGGCAGTCTCTTTGGGAGGGGCCCCTCGGGGGCCGACCTAGGGTTAGGGTTAGCCCCCAGAAGGCCGGCAGCCCCGATTCGCCAGCTGTGCAGTGAGCGGAGGGCGGGCCGAAGTGAGGGCGCAGGTTAGTGGGAGCATGGGCCCCATCATTTTGGCGCGGGGGTCCTCCGAAGGTCGCTGGGGGCTCCTAGGGCCCTGCCCGTTCTCCCGCCCTGAATGACCAGCAGTGCCCCTAGTGGCCCGGGTGGCGGCAGTGCGGCAGGGTGAGTCCGGCGCTGTGGCTCGGAGGTCCACAATCCCCAGCATTCCCGCGCCAGACCCCTTGGGAGTGGCCCCTCTTGGGCCGATCTTGGGTTAGGGTTAGCTCCCAGGAGGCCGGCAGGCCCGATGCGCCGGCTAGATGGCGAGCGGAGGGATGGGCTGAAGTAAAGGTGCTGGCGAGCGGGAGCGTGGGCCCCCGCGATTTGGCGCGGGGGTCCTTCAAAGTTAACTGGGGGCTCAGAGGGCCCTGCCCCTTCTCCTGCCCTGAATGACCGGCAGCACACCTAGCGGCCCGGGTGGTGGCACGGCGGCAGGGTTAGTCCGGTGTGAGGCTCGAGGGTCCCCAATCCCCAGCGTTGCAGCGCCAGGCTCCTTGGGATGGGTCCCTCTGGGGCTGGCCTAGGGTTAGGGTTAGCCTCCAGGACGCCAGCAAGCCCGATCCGCGGCTGTGCGGCTCCCGGAGTGTTGGGCCGAGGTGAGGGCGCTGGCGAGCCTGAGCAATAGCACAAGCTTGTTTGTGCGGGTGCCTTTGAAGGTCGGAGGTGGCTCGGAGGGCCCTGCCCTTTCTCCCACCCTGAATGACCTGCGGCGCCCCTAGTGGCTCGGGTGGCAGAGGGGCAGCAGGGTGAGTCCCGCGCTGGGGCTCTGGGGTCCCCAATCCCTGGCATTGTGGTGCCAGGCCCCTTGGGAGGGGCCTCTCGGGGGCCAATCTAGGGTTAGGGTTAGCCCCCAGGAGGCTGGCAGGCCCGAACCGCCGGCTGTGCGACGAGTGGAGCACAGGCCCAGGTGAACGCGCTGGCAAACTGGAGCGTGGGCCCCAGCGTTTTGGTGCCGGGGGCCTTTGAAAGTCGCCGTGGGCATGGTGAGCCTTGCCCGTTCTCCCGCCCTGAATGAACGGCGGTACCCCTAGCGGCTCGTGTGCCAGCGGTGCGGCAGGGTGAGTCCGGTGCTGTGGCTTGGGGGTCCCCAATCCCTGGCGTTGTGGCAGCAGGCCCCTTCGGAGGGGCCCCTCTGGGGCCGACCTAGGGTTAGAGTTAGCCCCCAGGAGGCTGTCAGGCCCAATCCGCCAGCTGTGTGGAGAGCGCAGAGCGGAGGGGCAGGCCGAGGTGAGGGTGCTGGAAAGCTCCAGCGTGGGCCCCAGTGTTTTGGCGCAGATGGCCTTCAAAATTCACCGGAGTCTTGAGGGCCCTGCCCTTTCTCCCACCCTGAATGACCAGCGACGCACCAGCGGGCCCGATGTCAGTGGGGCGGCAGGGTGAGTCCGGCATTCACGTAGACGTGAGTTGAAAGATGGCTTTGATACAATTTTTTTTAAGTTTTTTTTTAATATTATGTTAGTCACCATACAGTACATCCCGGGTTTCCAATGTAAAGTTCGATGATTCATTAGTTGCGTATGACACCCAAGGCACCATGCAATATGTGCCCTCCTTACTACCCATCACCAGTCTATCCCAGTCCCCCACCGCAATCCTCTCTGAAGCCCTCAGTTTGTTTCTCAGAGTCCATGGTCTCTCATGCTTCATTCCCCCTTCTGATTACCCCCCTTTCTTTATCCCTTTCTTCCCCTACCGATCTTCTGAGGTCTTATGTTCCATAGATGAGAGAAATCAAATGATAATTGTCTTTCTCTGCTTGACTTATTTCACTTAGCATTATCTCCTCCAGTGCTGTCCATGTTGCAGCAAATGTTGAGAACTCGTTCTTTCTGTTACCTGAGTAATACGCCATTGTATATATGGACCACAACTTCTTACTCCAGTCATCTCTTGAAGGGCATGTCGGTTCCTTCCACGATTTAGCTATTGTGGACATTGCTGCTATGAACATTGGGGTGCATATGGCCCTTCTCTTCACCACGTCTGTATCTTTGAGGTAAATACCCAGTAGTGCAATGGCTGGATCATAGGGTAGCTCACTTTTTAACTTTATAAGGGACCTCCACACTGTTTTCCAGAGTGGCTATACCAACTTGCATTCCCACCAACAGTGTGGGAGGGATCCGCTTTCTCCACATCCTCTCCAACAATTGTTGTTTCTTGCCTTGTCTATTTTTGCCATTCTAACTGACATAAGGTATTATCTCAGTGTGGTTTTGATTTGAATTTCCCTGATGGCTAATGATTTTGAACATTTTTTCATGTGTCTGTTAGCCATTTGTACATCTTCATTGGAAAAGTGTCTGTTCACATCTTCTTCCCATATTATAATTTGCTTATTTTTTTCTTGTGTATTGAGTTTGAGGAGTTCTTTGTAGACCTTGAATACCAGTCTTTTATCTATAGTGTCATTTACAAATAAATTCTCCCATTCCGTGGGCTGGTGCTTAGTTTTTTTTACTGTTTCCTTGGCAGTGCAGAAGCTTTTTGTCTTGATGAAGCCCCACAAATTCGTTTTATCTTCTGTCTCTCTTGCCTTTGGATATGTGTCATGAAAAAGTTTACTTTGGCCGATCTCGTATAGGTTGCTGCCTATGTTCTCCTCTAGGATTTTGATGGATTCCTGTCTCACTTCGAGGTCTTTCATCCATTTGGAGTTTATTTTTGTGTATGGTGTGAGTGAGTGGTCATGTTTCCTTCTTTTGCATGTAGCTGTCCAATTTTCCCAGCACCATTTATTGAAGAGACTGTCTTTTTCCCACCGGATGTTTTTTCCTGCTTTATCAAAGATTAGTTGCCCAAAGAGCTGAAGGTCCATTTCTGGGTTCTCTATTCTGTTCCATTGGTCTATGTGTCTGTTCTTGTACATGCTGTCTTTGTGATCACAGCTTTGTAGTACAGCTCGAAATCTGGCATTATGATGCCCTCAGCTTTGTTTTTCCTTATCAACAGTTCCTTGGAGATTTGGGGCCTTTTCTGGTTCCATACAAATTTAAGGACTATTTGTTCCAGTTCTTTGAAAAATGTCATCGGTATTTTGATCAGGATAGCATTGAATGTGTAGATTGCTCTGGATAGCATGGACATTTTAACTATGTTAGTTCTTCTGATCCATGAGCATGGAATATTATTCCATCTTTTCTTGTCTTCCTCAATGTCTTTCAAGAGTGATTTGTAGTTTTAGAATACAGATCCTTTAAGTCTCGGTTAACTTAATGCAAAGGTAACGTATGGTTTTTGGTGCTCTTGCAAATGGGATGGATTCCCTAATTTCTCTTTCTTCAGTCGCATTATTTGTTTATAGAAATGCAACTGATTTCTGAGCATTGATTTTGTATCCTGCCACATTGTTCTTTCTTAAAGACTGGTTAATGGCCCTTTCCTTATGCTTTCATTCCCACTCGGAAACATGCATCCATCATCGTGACAGACGTTAGGATTCGGAGGACCCTTTCCATACCCTCTTCTTACTGAGAGTTACGTCTATGGCAGTTTAATTAATGTTCAACACACATACTGGGAAACACTGGTGCCTTCACTAATCGATGTTGCTGTCTCTCTGCACAAACTTGGTTCGCTGAATTAAATAATGGCACTTTCTTTTCCTTTTCACAAAACCTTTTCAAACGGCTTTCCTCCTCATGACAGATGTGAGTTGAGAGATGCTTTCTGTGTAGTGTTCTTAAGTAGTTAAACTAAGGGCATTATCTTGATGCTTGCAGACCCCATTTTGCACAATGCTCCCAATCCATGACACCAGATGTGAGGTGCAAGATGCTTTTATATAGAGTGTTCTCTCCTAGCGTAAAGCAGGTGACACCTTACTTATGCATTCGTGGACACTTTTGAAAAACTTGCCACCTTCCTAAGAGAAGACTTGGACAATGGTGTCTATTCGGTGTTCTGACTTAGATTTGTGAAAATTGCCCTTTCCTTAAGGTTCATCACACTTTTTGGAAAACTTGGGTGTGTTCGTTGGTCCTGATGTTGGTTTGATGTTGCCTTCTATCAACACTGAGTTGGTTCTCACAACTACTTAGATAGGACCTCTCCTTCTGCTTTCACTTGCACTTCTGCAAGTACTTCTTCTTCATTACAGAAGATGTGAGTTGGAAGATCTTTTCCCAAGGGTGTCCTTACCTGAGCATACAGCATGTTCCTTACGTTTTCATACACACTTTTGGAACATCCATCCATCCTCATGAACGTAGATATGATTTGGAATGTTGTCTCTAGATGGTGCTCTTTCACATCTATGGCAGTTCCCTTAAGGTTCAACACATGTAATGGGAAACCCTGCTCTCTTCACTGATCAACGTTGCCGTCTCTCTACCCAAACTTGGTTCTCTGAACTGACTGATGGCACTTTCTTTTCGTGTTCACACAACCTTTTCTAATGGCTTTCCTCCTTTTCTTTGGAAATTTTGTTTGGAAATTTTAATATGCCTTTCTTAATATTTGATAGAGCAGACAAAACTCGGTCACAAATGTGACCTAATTGACGTCTATGGAACATTCGATAATTGCAGAATACATTATTTTCCAGCGGTCATAGACTATTTACCCAAACAGATGATATGTTGGACCATGAATCATGTCTACATTTTAAAATACTGAAAATAACTAGATTCTATTCTTAGGCCTCCAAGGAATAGAGCCCTAGTCCTCATCAAAAGAAGACCAGGCAGTCCCTCTATGTTTAAAAATTCAATGTAACTTTGCTGCATATCTTAAGGGTCAGAGAGGGGATCGCAGTGGATATTTGCCACCTTTTCTACATCAGGGCTCACACACAATGGCCCTTTGTCTCTGAAGAACCCTGACTATCCTAACGTAGACAGGAGTTAAGCCTCCTATCAGAGTTCTGCATGTGCCAGCCACACCTGGCAGCCTTGGCCTGGGCCCACCACCACCTCCCTCCAGCTTTCCTTCTTGGTGGCATTGAGTTAAGGGAGTCAACATAGCCATATGGAGATGGGAGCTCCCCTCTCCTAGTGATGATGGTGCTATTGTCCCCACCAGTCTATCAACATGATTTCTGAGAGAATTACGACACAATAGCAGCTTCTTGACCTTCCTTAAGGTTTAAAAATCATCTTGTGAGTCATCTTTTCAAAAAACGGTTTCACCATGTGTTCTTTTCTCTGGAAAAGAAATAGACCCAATGGTAATTATGGCTCCTGAGCACCTGCTCTTGGGAGATTGCATAGTGGCTCTGTGTAGCATTCTCCCTCTTAAACTTCTCAGCTAGGGTGTATATAGAATGAGTCCCATTTCCTAGATGGATAGACAAGGGCTCAGAGATTATATGAATTACAGAGGATTTTAGTGTCAGAAACCTAAGTGGGATTTCCAAACTGACTCCAAAACCCTTGTTCTTCCATACAGGGTACCATTTCGCTCTTACCTCTGGTCTTGTTGATCTGGAAACCTAGGAAGTATTAGGATTTTCTTGTTGTGTGGCCAAATGGAACGAATTCGGCTGCCTTTTCACCTCTGCCCATCATGACCATGAAGATAATTATCTCAGTGGAGGACCTTTGAGTCGGAGACTTAAAGATCCCTTAGAATAGAGATACTATACTATTTTTCTGATATTAAAGTGCCTGAAAGAACTATCCTTTTTTAATTGATGGAAGCTCTTGGTGGAAACGTCGGAAAGACTATTTGAAAACACTCAGCCTCTTCTACAGAGTGAGACAATGCCTCTAAAGATTGCTAAAATATTCCCTTACCTCTGATTATTTACTTCCCAACTATCGCAGTGTTTCTATGTTAGGATTACGATTTCCATGAGGCAAAAGTTGCGGAGAAAGAACTTAGTGTATCCAGGGGCACTTTCGTATTGTGACAGTGAGCTATTCTGTTGTATTCTGTAGTCCAAGGGAATGGTGCCAGACATCTCTAAGATGTCTAAAATTCTGACTGTAAATGATTTCTATGCTTCAGAGATTTGGGCAGGACAAGGGAGGAGTCCAGAGACCGTGAACGCCTCTGTTACCTGTGTTGACCATGGAGCAGGTAACCTTCTGTAGGGGTCCTTTTGATGTCTCTGAGTTATGGGAAAGGTGCTTTCATCTCAAGCTCCTCCATTTGGTAGTGGTGATAAGGATAAGAGTAATTTTTATGTCATACCATCTGTGGGCCCTGATCTTGACCTCCTAGGGAAACCCTCCTTTATCATTTCACCCAGCTCAAAATGACCGGGCAAACCCTCAAAGCATGGGCCCTGTTTCTGCCCCCAACACATATTGTCCATCTGTTTCAAAAAGAAAAAAGAGAACAAAAAAATACCCTTGCCAACATCAAGGTGAGAACACAAAAGAACTTCTCTGTCCCCCGTAAGATTAAAGTCATACCAACTTGTACATACTGAAAAGAGAAGAAAAGTCTGTCACTTTCTGGAATCTTCTGCCTCATCGTGATGGGTAACTGTACCTAACACAGAACAGAACAAATATATAACCCTGCCCTAAATGTTCCTTCCCTGGAGCACTCCCTTCTTTGTGAAGACTGTGTCTCCCAGGCATCTGACCTGACTTGGGTTTGAATAAAACTCTCTTCATTTCTCTCTAAAATGTTTTAAAATGTTCCTTCCTTTAGTGTTGACAATAACACTATGTTTTCTTTTCAAGTGAAAAATAAATGTTCCTGGTTCACAACCGTGACAGCACAGAAGGCCGGCTGTTCCTCCTGGCCCCTACCCTGCAGAACCAAGCATGTGTATATAGATTGCAGCACAAATGGGCTCATCCTAGAAGGATGCTTTGAAGGTCTGAGAAGCACTATCCACTCCATGGGTGAGACAAGAAGGCAAAGCTATTCCCGCTTGGAGCATTCCTTTTGGGGCTTAAAATTGCCTTGGACATGCATGAAAGCATTGCCATTTCCTAAAGCCCAAAGCTGGAACAGTCTGAGAGCAGCTGACCTAGCCAGAATCCAGGCACACACCTGTAGTAAGGGTTGGTGCAGAAGGGAAGGGGCAGGGCTCTGAGGGTGTTCTGCAGCTAGAGGGGTCCGCGGAAGGGGCAGTGTATGTGTGTGTGCTTGGGGCCCTGCCTGTGATCACAGTCATGCCTGCGCTGGGCATTGAGCCAAGGAGGCAGGTCTTGGACCCCTTGCACTCCCAGAGTTGTGAGTCATGGGGCCAGTTGGCCCGCATTCAAGGGGCTGGAAACCGCACACTCCCAAACCAATCACCCCATGGGGGTGGAGCTACGTCTCTGTGGGCAAACCCAGAGCAGACCTAGGATGCAGACTGGGAACCAGGGAAGGGGAGCTCTGAGAGATTCAAAGTGTGGAGTTCCTGGCTGAGTGAATGCATGCTGTGTGCCTGTGTGGGGCATGGTCTGGGAGTAGGGGCACCCCGGGTGAGAGGTGGGGTTCTGGAAGGGCATGTGGAGGGAGTTCATTTGGAGATTCAGTTGAGTTTTCTTTTTCCCTTGATAGTCTCTTCTGCCTACTCTCTGTCAACTGGCCTTACATAGCAAACCCATGGACTCCAGGGCACCTGCTCAGCAGAGCTTTTGTGGTATTGGTCGCAGACATTCCAGGGTTTCACTTGTTCCCCAGCAAGAGCGAGAGTAAGGACCGCACGGTCCCCAACTTCAGTGCGGTGCCCCTGTCCCCCGACACAGTGCAGGTAATGGACCTTGAGCAGTTCCCCAAGTTCAGCAGGGTGTTCCCTGTTCCTTCAGGCACATGTGTGGCACTAGGAAACCCCAGAGCCGTTACCCAACTTCAGCATTGTGCTGCCTGTTCCCTGGGAATGGTGGCAATGGGTTGGAAGATAATTACTACTAAAAGACAAGTCTGTGTTTCCCCTTCTCCCAGAAACTGCAGCAGACATGCTGGTTTTAGGTCCGAGGAGCCGCCTTCTCCCCACCTGACAACACTTCTCTTCTCTGGCTCCGCGAGACCTGAGGTTTTGAACGTCTGCATCTGAGTCAGTGAGGCAGCTTGACACAGGACACCAGCATTCAGAGAAAGCGAGGTCCATTTGGAGAAATGTCATATCCACGTCAGGACTGGAGGTAACACCTCTCATTAACCCACTATCTCCTGGGCTTTTCTCTTTTCTCTAGTTGAGCCATGAAGTAAAACTTAAGTAATAGTTGTCAGCGTTCTGAATTTGGTGAAGGAGGTACTTAGTTTCTGAGCTTAGAGCACTTTGCAGGGGATCCCATTTTCTCTGTTCATTGACTGCTTATGAATGTATTTTGAACAGCTGTTTCCTAGAAACACTCTTTCATTAGAAAGGGAAGGTTAGATTTACTCTTTGTGTATTTTTAAGATATACATCTAACAGTGTTTATTCAGTTGGGCCTACGATATGGGTGAGTGGCCACCATTTAGGGTTAGATGGCTTTTTGTCGTCAGATACAGATATGGATGATGTCTTGTCATTTGTCAAAGGTGATGTTTCATCACTGATTAGTCTTTTCATCCCAAGAATTACAATGAGGGTCGAGGGAAAATTCAAAATTATTCAAAGCAGCCTTTTCCTGTTTAAAAGTTAAGCTTGACTATCTAGCTTTACTAGATGTATCAACTCAATATTTTGAGGTGCCATATTCTCTCTGTCATTTCTTTGGTGGTGCAGTCAGAAGGAGAGTCTTTGGGAATTCCCTTGGATAGAGTCATGCTGGTGGCTTCAAGGGGCCTGGTGACGGGAGCCCTGGGCTGAGTTCTGGAACTACTTGCTTGACGCTGGGTGAGTCAGGTTATCCCACAGAGTTTCTGCTTCCTCCTTATGAGATTGCTGGAAGGTGAAATAAGTCAAGCAGAGAAAAGCAATTTTGATAAGGATTCACTCATTTATGGAACAGGAGAAATAGCAGGGAGCTCAGTAGGAGAAGGAAGGGAAGAATGAAGGGTGGGGTAAACAGAAGGGGGAATGAACCATGACAGACTATGGACTCTGGGAAACAAACTGAGGGCTTCAGAGGGGTTTGGTGGGGGATTGGGATAGGCCGGTGATGGGTATTAAGGAGGGCACGTATTGCATGGAGCCCTGGGTGTTGTACGCAAACAATGAATCATGGAACACTACATCAAAAACTAAGGATGTAGTGTATGGTGACTAACATAACATAATAAAAAAAATTTAAAAAAGAAAATAAAGAAATTGATGGAAGGTCATATCTGTGGAAAGTCTTTTTACACAGAAACTGTTCTGCCTATTGAAGAGCAACTAAAAACGAGGTGATTTGGGCTCTATTATTCTGTAAATAATAATTTTAAAACTCCCTGTCCTAGGGATATGGTATTTTATTGCATAAGGAGGCCTGAGAAGGCTGCAATGAAAGATTGAGATCTCAGAACACGTTCATGTTCCATGCATACATCACTTAACAGTTTGCACAGGTAGGAAGGTAAGTGGAGATAAATATGAAAGAAAGGGAAAGAAGGTGTGAACCATTCATTAGGTAGCCTTCTCCCTTTCTCAGGAAAGCCTTGGGCCAGTGTAATTTTGGGAAAGGAGGGGGAATCCTGGAGCTTTGCAGCAGATGGGGGTTCCAGGTCTGGGTAGAGGTGACAGGTCCCAGAGGAGAGCTGAGTGCATTCTGCAGCAGGGTATGGGCAGGGCGCGCTCCTGGGGTGGCTGTGGTCTCCCATGTGAACGTTGTGACAGGTGAGGGCTGTGAGCTGGTTCCTGGCTGAGGACAGTTGAGGCACAGGTGGAGAGCTGGCCGAGTCCCTTCTTCAGGGCCACCAGCCTCAGCCAGCACACACAGAATCATCGTTTGTCCCTGTCACTCCAATTCAGGCAGTCAGAGTTGCCAGGCCGAGATGTTTGCTGGAGCTTCTTTCCTTGCATGTGTGTGAAGTTTCAAACCTGAAGTGATGGACATGATGGGTCCTCAGAAAATCCGTAACTCTTTTATTTCCTGCTCTTATATCGACCAGTGAAGTGAATCGGACCGGCTAGTAGAAGGGGCTATCTGTGCGTTTTTATTTCCCAGTTTAATTAAAGAATGGGAAAACAGTCTTGTGAAATATTAAAAGAATCCTTTGTTGGTGTTCATGTCCCCCCCCGGGGTGGGGGTGCTTACCTAGAGACCCATCCAGGGCTCTGGAAGCTTGACCCGGTGAGTCACTTGCGACTTGAGCTGGGGAATTAATGAAGAAAACAGAATGAATGCTGGAGTTTGCCTGTATCGTTTGGACTCAGACAAGTCCATGTAGCATCGGAACTCTTCACCCACGAGGCATGTCAGGATCCCTGAGGTTGTGGGCTTTGCTTTATGGGCTGAGGTTTTGTCTTCATCCTTATCTGGACAAGAGCCATGCCATCTGGCAATGGAGATCCAAATCCTTAGGTGACCATATCATCATCATCATTATCATGATTATTAATTATTAATTATTATTATTTTAAGTAGCAAGAGAGACATTGACTTTGAAATAAAATTATCAAAAGAAAGAACACAAGGTCAAATATATACGTGATGATTGAACTTGTGGTATCTCTCATTGGTGTGGGTCTTGTAGGGCTGCCCGAATGAGAAAGACCAAGAAATTCTATGTGGATAAAAGTGTGCTGTACACAGGGAGTGTTTTATTCCATCATTTGACCTCTCTCTCTGAAGGGAAAATAGAGTGGTGACTGGAGCTTGGTTCTGATTGGAAGGCCTGGGAGGTCTGTGAATCGAAAGAGCAGTGTTCATGCTTACATGGTTCTCAGTGCCCAGTGAGCGAAGTTTGGACGCTTGGACTTGGAAGCATTGGTGTTCAGGGAGGATGTAGTCCGAGTTTGCAGCACATCAAATCACTTTTCTGGTCTGCCTAATTGGGCCAGTTTCTGCCTAAGGGCAGCTTGAAAGTGGCTTGTAAACCTAGGACATTTGTGGAGTGTTCTGCATGGGACCACTGTGTGGGCCAGTGTAGACACAACCCAGGGAATTCCAGAGCTAATGATGAGCACGTTTGTGAGGCTGGAGTTTGCTTCTCTGTGAGAAGGATTGAGCTGGAGTGGAAAGAAGTCTCTGGGTCTTAGGACTCACTGAGTGGATCCAAGCCTGGCAGGGTGCTGAGATCAGATGTCTGTGTCCCAGGATTTTGGCCAGAGGGATATTTGGGCTCTGGACAGCATCTCTGCTCAGGTTTCTTGGATGAGCACCTCAGGGAAGAGGAGTAAATGTGTGTGCTCACCTGTCATCGAGGAAGGTTTCTGGTTTCAGGTTTCGTGTACAGGTGAATTCCTCATATGGCTCCCTTACCTGATGGTGTTCAGGGTGCAGGAGGTGGATGGACCCCCTCGTCCCAGGCATCCTGGCTGTGTAAGAGTCCAGGGGCACCTTTTCCCCTGGACTTTGGACCAGGAAATTGGGAGCAGTAGGTGATAAAGCCATCAGTTGATGCCTCAGTTTCTTCCCTGCCAAGATGAACTGGAGATTATAATAAGTGCTATGGAAATATAAAGAAGGAGACAGGACTGGGGGTTCTGAAGGGAAGGTGGGGGTGGTGTTTGGTATTCACATAGGGGTCAGGTGGTACTTCACTAGGAGGGTGATGCTTGAGTCAAGATCTAGGGAAGGTCAGTGATATCACATGAAGAGCATTCTAAACAGAATGGAAAGCATGTGCAAAGGCCCCAGGGAAGGAGCATACCAGGTGCATCCATGAGCTACAAGATGGCCCTGTGACCATAGGCGACAGCTTAGGACTTGCATCATCAAGGTGACAGAGTGTGACAGAAAGCCATAGCAGGGCTGTGACCCCATGGGACCCTGTTTCACTGGGTCATCCTGGCTGCAGGGTTGAGAACAGATGACAGAGGGTTGAGGTTGGGCAAGGGAGGTCAATGATGACTCTTTTCCAGGAACTCAGGCAAGAGATGGGCTCCAGTGTGGTCCAGACAGGCGGCCTTGAAAGGAGTGGTGAGTCCTACGGTGGGTACATCTTGAAGATGGAGCTCACAGGATTTGCCGACAGCTTAGATATTGAGGATGGGAGAAAGGAGGAACTGGGGTAACTCCCAGCTGTTGTGGGTTGTCCTGAGCGAGGGGAAGGAGAAGGTATCTGGGGGTAGGAGGTAGTCCGTGTTCGGCATGCTGAGGAAGGTGCCTTTCTGGGTGGATCTGCTGAGGTTTGTTTCCAGGAGAAGCTTTCACATCTCCTCCCTCAGCAACGGTGAAGTATAAATATTCCCCATTTTTTAAAAGTTCATGGGAAGACACTTGCCTTTTTGGAAAGATCTCCGTTATCACCTGGTTTCACTAATGGGAAGAAACCTGAAGAGGATGTTCCTTATGAAAAGAGTTGAACGGTGAGCTTTGCATTCAGCATCTGTTTGGAGAGAAGCACGACAGACGCAGTGTGCACCGTAACCAGCTCCTTCCTGTAAACCGCTCTCCGTGTCCAGCCACCAGCGCTTTGAATTCTGTTTGTGAGCATCTGCTGTGCTTTCTCTCCATTTATTTTCGGCATCCATTAGGAATTGTGTCCTGGGTCCTGAGAAATGCCAACAATAAGTAAATTTAGGAGTCTGAGCATGGTCACTAATTTTTCCATATTAATTAATGGTCGTTCCTTCTTTACACCCTTTCTGCTCTGAAAGGTTTCCTAGGAGTACTGTACTTTCAAAGAGCTGGGGAACCTGTACCCCATCCTGCGGGGTTCGCTTTAGTCTCCATGCTGCACAGAACATTCCATGGCTGTCGGATTTTAACACACAAACCTGTATCTTTGACCACCTTCACCCTTCCCATCCTCCTCTGAATCAGGCACCCACAAATCTATTCTCCGTATCTATGCATTCAGTAATTTCTTTCCCCATGTTGTATGTACATGTGAGCATCTGTAATTGCCTTTCTGTGTCTGAGTTCTTCAGGAGGGAGCCCCATCAGTCATCTGATAGAGCACTTTCATGGATCCCCTGTGAGGCAAGGATGATGCCCGGCCTTGGAGGGGGGCCACAGGTCCGCCTTCAGGATCCATGTCTCCCACTCCAGCCTTTTCAGAATGGACCTCTCACACCAAATCTAGGGTTAGGGGTAAGGCATAGGAGAATGAGAGTTCCAATAGGGTGGATGTGTCCAGAATTTCCACGGTGGGAGCGGGGATTGATGGCATGGGTTGGGGTGAGCGTGAAGCAGTGGGTTTGTGCCCATGAGCCAGTGAATGTGGGGGATCGAGGGAATCAAGTACAGAAGTAATTAGGATTTCTCCCCCTCGACCTCCTTTCTGGAGTCCCAAATAAAACGGTTTCGCTTTGGGTGGCATACTGAGGCCTTAGGTATGACTCAGGCTTCTTCATCTCCGTATCTTTGGAGGCAGACCTCTGGGAGTGGACTACTCAGAATCCAACCTATGATTACTGTCATGGAGGGGAGGATGGAAAGCCCGATTGACCGGCTCTAAACAAACTGACCTGGGGGCTGAGGAGAGTGCCAGTGTCACGGATGAGGGCCTAGAGTTCCGCTGAAAGTGGAGATTCGCTGGGCTTAGGTCAGGTGTTCACTTAGGTTTCTTCTCGCAAAACTTTCTGGAGTCCCAAATGGCATATTTTAGTTCTGTGTGGCAGGCTACTGCCTAACATTGCTCAGTGGTACCTGATCCCTGTGCTTTGGAGTCAGCCATATGGGAATAAACCTAACAGACCCCAAACTAGAATTAAGGCGTGGGTCTAGGGGCATGGCCCTAAAGATCAGCCAGCAGATGCGACCTTCCAGGGGCCAAGAGTAGGGCGTGATTTGGGTTGCATCTGAAACACAGCAGTTGCAGGCAGGGGGGCTTTGAATGTGGGGTTCGTTGGGTTTGGAACAGCTGGGAATTCATAACTTCTGCTCTGCATTCCTTCTGCGGGTCCAAATGGCACAGTTTCCATCTGCATGGCATGCTGATTTGCAGGTATGACTCAGGTTTCCCCAGTCGCTGTGTGTTTGCCTCCTGGAAAGACCTCTTGGAAGCCAACGGAACATTTGGCTTAGGGCTCAGGAGCCTGGGAGGGACCATCTCCTGGTTTTGAGCTCACCATTGCTGTGTCCTGATTTGAGTAGGTGGGTTGTGGAGAAGGGAAGGCTCAGGG
The DNA here is from genome assembly GCF_023065955.2 of Ursus arctos. Taxonomy (NCBI): domain Eukaryota; kingdom Metazoa; phylum Chordata; class Mammalia; order Carnivora; family Ursidae; genus Ursus; species Ursus arctos. The sequence goes on along the minus strand of NW_026623089.1, from coordinate 85,851,776 downwards.
TTTTGGTCCAAGGGGACCCTGAATGCGGGAGCCCGCTAGAATTGATTCAGTGGGATATGCAGATTTTTCAGCCCCCGAATACCTCTGCATCCCAGATGGTACGTTTTCTTTCTGTGTGGCATGCTGAGGCCTCAGATAGGGCTCAGGTTTCCCAAATCCCTATATCTTTGTGCCATCTCTCTAGGAGTGGACCCCTGAGTACCCAAGCTATGGTGAGTGTCACGCCCTAGGAGGCTGCAAAGCCCAATCGACTGGCTCTGCCACCCTGTTGAGGCTCAGGAGAGTGGGCTGGAGAGACTGTCGGCACAGTGTTTAGGGGTCAGGAATCCACTGGAAGTGATTTTCTCTTTGCTTTGGTCAGGTGTTCCCTGAGGTTTCTCCTTCTCAGAGTGCTTTCTGGAGTCCCAGATGACAACCTTTCCTTCTGTGTGGCAGGCTTTGTGTCCTGACATTGCTCAGCAGTCCCCATTCCCTGGTCCTTGGAGCTAGATGTCTCGGAATGGACCTCACACTACTCAACGTGTAGTAAGGGCACGGGTCTAGGTGTATGGCTGTTCAGATGAGCCATCCGATGTGAGATTCCAGGGGCCTAAGAGGAGGGTGTGCTTTGGGTTGAATGTCAGACACAGGAGTTGCCCACAGGGGGTCTGTGGAAGTGGTGTCTCGCTGGGATTGGATCAGGTAGGCATTCTTATTTCTCTTCCTCTGCAGGTCCAAATGGTACGGTTTCCCTCTCTGTGGCATGCTGATTCACCAGTGTGGCTCAGGTTTCCCCAGTCCCTGTGTGTTTGGTGCTTGGCTCCTGGAATGGTCTCTGGGAACCCAACGGAGCATTTGGCTTAGGGCTCAGGAGCATGGGAAAGACCATATCTTGGTTTTGAACTCAGCATTGCCATGTCCTGATTTGAGTAGGTGGGTTGTGGAGAAAGGAAGGCTCAGGGTTTTCATCCAAGGGTCTCCTGAATGCGGGAGCTGGACGGGATTGACTGTGTGGGATATGCAGATTTCTCCTGCTCCTAATAGCCTCTAGAGTCCCAGATGGCACTCTTTCTTTCTGTGTGGCATGCTTTGGCCCCAATCGGGCTCAGGCTTCCCCAATACCTATATCTTTGTGCTGTGTCTCTAGGAGTGAAGCCCTGAGAACCCAACCTAATGTTAATGTCAGGCCCTAGGAGGATGGAAATCTCAATCGGCTGGCTCTGCGACCCTATCGGGGCTGAGGAGAGTGGGTTGGGGAGACTGTCAGCACAGTGTTTAGGGGCCAGGAATCTGCTGGAATTGGTTTCGTCTGGGCTTGGGTCAGGTGTTCCCTGAGGTTTCTCCGTCTCAGAGTGCTTTCTGGAGTCCCAAATGGCAGCCATGTATAGTGTTGTGTCTTTCCTTGTATAGTGTTGTGTCTCAGAGATAAGTGTTTTTCATTTTCATCAGGCGTCCGTGACCAATTTGATGAATGCTTCCATATTCATGAATGATGATATTATGGGTAAGTGGGTTCCTGTACAATATTCTTTCTTACCTATAAGTTTATGGCACTTTGGTTAGGTTGCTGCAATCACTTACGATAGGGAGTCCACATTAACCAAAGATATTGTATGTTGTAAGATGGTTCCTGTACACTGTTGTTTCTCAGTTATATGTTCGGAGGACTTACCCAATGGAACCATAACCACCTTGATTCATGCTTCCATCTTCAGAAGGCTGATGTGATTTGAAGGGCATTATCCTCACACCATTGTTTCTTAGCTATAAGTATGGGAAAATTTCCCTAGGCCTACACACACAATGTTGAATAGGCATCAGTATTGATTAGGCTGATGTTAGTTGAAGGTGTTTTCCTGTACACGCTGGTTCATTACCAATAAGGATGGGGAATAGTCCTCAAGATTCAAGAAACTATTCATTAATGCTTCCATATTCATGAAAGATGCTGTTAATTGTTAATGCTATTCTGTAAAGTGGTGTTGTCAAGGGATAGGTATGTGGTCCTTTTCTTCTGATTCTACCTCCTCCTTGGTTCATGTTTCCATATTCATGAATGGTGATGTTCATTGTAAGGGGTTCTATCCTCTACACGGTTTTTTCTTAGATATATGTATGCGGTTTGGTGATTCATACACCCCCTATTTTCTGAAGGATTGTATAATCATGAGGGTGATTTTAGCTGAGGGCAGTCCCTATACACTGTTGTTTATTACAGATATGTACTTAGACCTTTCCTAAAGCTTTGACAACCACTTTGAGTCATGCTTCCCTATTTCTAATCAGTGATATTATTGGTAGACATTATCCTGACACTGTTGTTTCCTAGAGAGAAGGGTGTGGTAATTTCCCTAGGACTGCAACACAATTTTGCGAAGGGATCCCTATGCAGGAGGTTGCTTTAATTGGAGGACGGTTCAAAGACACTGCTGTCTATTACGTACAAGAATGGGGCACAAATTTCATGTTTCAAGACCACTATGGTAAAATCTTCCTTACTCTTGAAAGATGATGTTCATTGGTCTTTCCTTGTATAGTGTTGCGTCTCAGAGATAAGTTTTTGGCACTCTTGTCAGGCTTCCACAACCATTTTGGTTAATGCTTCCATATTCATGAATTTTGATATTAGGGCTAAGTGGGTTCCCGTACACTGTTGTTTCTTATAGATAAGTTTATGGCCTTTTCATTACATTGCCACAACCATTTACGATAAGGATGCCACATTAACCAAAGATATTGTACGTTGTAAGATGGCTCCTGTACACTGTTGTTTCTCAGCTTTATGTTCGTAGGCCTTACCAGAGGGTACCCTAGCGACCTTGACCGATGCTTCCATCTTTAGGAAGGCTGATGTGACTTGAAAGGCATTATCCTGACACTGTTGTTTCTTAGCTATAATTATGTGGACCTTTCCCTAGGCGTACACACCCAATCCTGAATAGGGATCAGTGTTGAGGAGGCTGATATTAGTTGAAGGTGTTTTCCTGTATACGGTGGTATATTACCAATAAGGTTGGGGCACGGTCCTCAAGATTTACAAACTTTTCATTAGGGGCGCCTGGGTAGCACAGCGGTTAAGCGTCTGCCTTTGGCTCTGGGCGTGATCCTGGCGTTATGGGATCGAGCCCCACATCAGGCTCCTCTGCTATGAGCCTGCTTCTTCCTCTCCCACTCCCCCTACTTGTGTTCCCTCTCTCGCTGGTTGTCTCTATCTCTGTCAAATAAATAAATAAAATCTTTAAAAAATAAAAAATAAAAACTTTTCATTAATGTTTCCATATTCGTGAAAGATGATGTTAATTGTTAATGCTATTCTCTAAAGTGGTATTGTCTTGGGATATGTATGTGGTCCTTTCCCTCTAATTCCACCTCCACCTTGGATCATATTTCCATATGCGTGAATGCTGATATCCATTGTAAGGGGTTCTTTCCTGTACACTGTTGTTTCTTAGATATATGTATGCGTGCCTTTGGTGATTCATAACCCCCTATTTTCTTTTTTTTAGTGTTTTTTTATTATTTTATGTTAGTCACCATACAGTATATCCCTTGTTTTTGATGTAAATTTCAATGATTCATTAGTTGCGTATAACACCCAGTGCACCATACAATACGTACCCTCCTTAATGCCCATCACCAGCCTCTCCCATTCCCTCACCCCTCACCCCTCTGAAACAATCAGTTTCTATCTCAGAGTCCATTATCTGCCATGCTTTATTCCCCCTTCTCATTACCCCCCTTTTTATCCCTTTCTTCTCTTACCGATCTTCCTAGTTCTTATGTTCCATAATTGAGAGAAAAAATATGATAATTGTCTTTCTTTGCTTGACTTATTTCACTTAGCATTACCTCCTCCAGTACCGTCCATGTTGCAGCAAATGTTGAGAAATCATTGGTCTTTCCTTGGATACTGTTGTGTCTCAGAGATAAGTTTTTGGCACTTTCGTAAGGCTCCACGACCACGTTGGTGAATGCTTCCATACTCATTATTAATGATGTCAGGGCTAAGTGGGTTCCCGTACACTGTTGTTTCTTACAGATAAATTTTTGGCATTGTAGTTATGTTGCCAGAACCACTTACAAAAAATTGTACGTTGTAATATATTTCCTGTACACTGTGGTTTCTCAGGTATATTTCAGTAGGCTTTTCCTAATGGTACTATAACCACCTAGATTCCTGCTTCCATCTTCAGGAAGGCTGATGTAACTTGAAGGGCATTATCCTGACACCGTTGTTTCTTAGCTATAAGTATGTGAACCTTTACCTAGGCCTACAGAGCCAAAATTGAATCGGGATCAGTGTTGAGGAGGCTGATGTGAGTTGAAGGTGTCTTCCTGTACACAGTGGTTCATTAGCAATAAGGATTGGGCAGAGTCCCCGAGATTCCAGAACCTTTTCATTAATTCTTCCTTACTTGTGAAGGATTATGTTCATTGGTCTTTCCTTGTATAGTGTTGTGTCTCAGAGATAAGTGTTTGGCACTTTAGTTAGGCTTCCACGTCCAATTTGGTTACTGCTTCCATATTCACGAAGGATGATGTTAGGGCTAAGCGGGTTCCTGTACACTGTTGTTTCATATAAAAAAGCTTAAGGATTTTCTTTACGATGCCACAACCACTTACGATAGAGATTCCACATTAACCAAAGATACTGTATGTTGTAAGAGGGTTCCTGTACACTGTTTTTTCTCAGCTTTATGTTCGTAGGCCTTTCCTAACGGTACCATAACCACCTTGATTCCTCCTTCCATCTTCAGGAAGTCTGATGTGACTTGAAGGGAATTATCCTGACACCGTTGTTTCTTATCTCTAAGTATGTGGACATTTCCCTAGGCCAACACACCCAGTGTTGAGTTGGGATCACTATTGAGGAGGTTGATATGAGTTGAAGGTGTTTTCCTGTACACGGTGGTTTATTACCTAAAGGATGGGGCAAAGTCTTGGTAATTCCAGAACCTTTTCATTCATGCTTCCATAATCATGAAAGATGGTGTTCATTGGTCTTTCCTTGTATAGTGTTGTCTCTCAGAGATACGTGTTTTGCACTTTCATAGGCTTCCATGACCATTTTCGTTAATGCTTCCATGTTCACGAATGATGGTGTTAGGGCTAATTTGTTCTTGTACACTGTTGTTTCTTACAGATTAGTTTATGGCATGTTCTTTACGTTGCCACAACCACTTACAATAGGGATTCTACACTGAGCAAAGATACTGTACGTTATTTGTTATTTTTTTACTTTAATTTCTGCCAGATTTGGTCTCTTTTCTGCCCTTAGAGATTCTATATTCTCATCAATATTTTCGTTAATACTTTTTTAAGTCTACACACCATCTTCACCTTTGTTACTCTGAATTCCATTTCTGATAATTTGGTTATGTCCATATCCATTAGTTCTGTGGCAGAAGCCACAGACTCATTTTCTTTTCTTTGCTGGGGCGGATTTCTCCTTCTAGACATTCTAATGAGAAGTTGTGGGTTTGTCCAGAGCCCAAATTATTGACTGGGACCCAGGCCATGAGCCCTTGTTTTATGGGGATCTTAGGGATGTGGGCTTCTTGATTTTTCAGCCTGCCTTCTGGGGGAGGGGCCTGTCAAGCCGATATTAAGGTTAACCCTGTTTGGGTATAGTCTCCGTGTCCCCTGCAAGGGGGGATGGGGATGGGCACAGAGTAATTCGGTATTTCCAGGCTTTTGTTCTCCGGCGGCTTTCCCTGGTGTTTTGCTGTGCCTCTTCTGAGAGCCAGAGCAGCAGTGGCCAAATTTCATCCTCTGTCTCAGAGGGATTGCGGACAGTTCTCCACTGATGTTCTGGCCACTTTAACTCTGTTTCTGTTGGTGCTGCTTAACCCTGCACTGTCCGGGATGTGAGCCCCACACCTGGCATCCCAGCTCTCACCTACAGGGCCAGTGTGTCTCTGTCCTTTGTGTTTCTAACACCGCCAGCCACCAGCGGCCCCTGAATGCTCCAGGAGCATTATGTGTCTCTTTCTTACACACTTTTGCACATGCTTCCGTTTTCATGACAGAGGACTGTGAGATGCCAGATGGTTTCTCTACGGTGTTCCTTCATTGATTCAGTATATGGCACTTTCCTTATGTTTTCTTAGGCACCTGTACAAATGGTTTCATCTTCACCACCGAAGACGTGACTTCAAAGATGGCTTTGGTACAATGTTCTTTCCTAAGATTGGTTCACGTCCCTTTCCTTATGCTTTTATTCCCAATCAGACACATGCTTCCATCATCATGACAGTTTATGGGACTTGGAAAACCCTTTCCATACCCTCTTCTTCCTGAGATTACATCTATGGCTGTTTCCTTAAGGTTCAACACACGTATTGGTAAACCCTGCTGTTTTCACTGATCAACGTTGCCTTGTCTCTACAAAAACATGGTTCGCTGAATTGACTGATGGCACTTTCCTTTCATTTTCAGACAACCTTTTTGAAGGGCTTTCCTCCTCATGACTGATGTGAGTTGAGAGATGCTTTCTGTGTAGTGTTCTTATGTCGTTAAATGAAGGGCATTATCTTGATGCTTGCAGACACCGTTTGGCACAATGCTCCCACTTCATGACACCAGATGTGAGGTGCAAGATGCTTTCACATAGAGTGTTCTCTCCTTGAGTAAAGTAGGTGACCCTTTCCCTATGCATTCGTAGACACTTTTTTTTTATAATGATTTTTTATTATGTTATGTTAGTCACCATACAGTACATCCCCGCTTTTCGATGTAAGGCTCGATGATTCATTAGTTGTGTATAACACCCAGTGCACCATGCAATATGTGCCCTCCTTACTACCCATCACCGGCCTATCCCATTCCCCCACACCCTCCCCTCTGAAGTCCTCAGTTTGTTTCTCATAGTCCATAGTCTCTCATGTTTCATTCCCCCTTCTGATTACCCCCCTTTCTTTATCCCTTTCTTCCCCTACTGATCATTCTAGTTCTTATGTTCCATAGATGAGAGAAATCATATGATAGTTGTCTTTCTCTGCTTGACTTATTTCACTTAGCATTAGCTCCTCCAGTGCCGTCCATGTTGTAGTAAATGTTGAGAACTCGTTCTTTCTGATTGCTGAGTAATATTCCATTGTATATATGGACCACAACTTCTTACTCCAGTCATCTGTTGCAGGGCATCTCGGCTCCTTCCACGATTTAGCTATTGTGGACATTGCTGCTATGAACATTGGGGTGCATATGGCCCTTCTCTTCACTACGTCTGTATCTTTGGGGTAAACACCCAGTAGTGCAATGGCTGGATCATAGGGTAGCTCAATTTTTAACTTTTTAAGGGACCTCCACACTGTTTTCCAGAGTGGCTGTACCAACTTGCATTCCCACCAACAATGTAGGAGGGATCCCCTTTCTCCACATCCTCTCCAACAATTGTTGTCTCTTGCCTTGTCTATTTTTGCCATTCTAACTGGCGTAAGGTGGTATCTCACTGAAGTTTTGATTTGAATTTCCTTGATGGCTAATGATTTTGAACATTTTTTCATGTGTCTGTTAGCCATTTGTATGTCTTCATTGAAAAAGTGTCTGTTCATATCTTCTGCCCATTTTTTGATTTATTTGTTTCTTGTGTATTGAGTTTGAGAAGTTCTTTGTAGATCTTGGATACCAGTCCTTTATCTGTAGTGTCATTTGCAAATATCTTCTCCCATTCCGTGGGCTGCCTCTTAGTTTTTCTGACTGTTTCCTTGGCTGTGCAGAAACTTTTAATCTTGATGAAGTCCCATAAGTTCATTGTATCTTTTGTTTCTCTTGCCTTTGGGGATGTATCATGAAAAAGGTTGCTTTGGCCGATGTCGTAGAGGTTGCTGCCTATGTTCTCCTCTAGGATTTTGATGGATTCCTGTCTCGCATCGAGGTCTTTCATCCATTTGGAGTTTATTTTTGTGTATGGTGTGAGATAGTGGTCAAGTTTCATTCTTTTGCATGTGGCTGTCCAATTTTCCCAGCACCATTTATTGAAGAGACTGTCTTTTTCCCACCGGATGTTTTTTCCTGCTTTATCAAATATTAGTTGCCCAAAGAGCAGAGGGTCCATTTCTGGGCTCTCTATTCTGTTCCATTGGTCTATGTGTCTGTTTTTGTGCCAGTACCATGCTGTCTTTGTGATCACAGCTTTGTAGTACAGCTCGAAATCCAACATTGTGATGCCCCCAGCTTTGTTTTTCCTTTTCAACAGTTCCTTGGACTTCGGGGTCTTTTCTGGTTCCATACAAATTTAAGGACTATTTGTTCCAGTTCTTTGAAAAATGTCCTCGGTATTTTGATCGGGATAGCATTGAAAGTGTGGATTGCTCTGGGTAGCATGGACATTTTAACTATGTTAATTCTTCCGATCCATGAGCATGGAATATCTTTCCATCTTTTTATGTCTTACTCAATGTCTTTTAAGAATGATTTATAGTTTCTAGAATAAAGGTCCTTTACATCTCTGGTTAAGTTAATTCCAAGGTAACGTATGGTTTTTGGTGCTATTGTAAATGGGATGGATTCCCTAATTTCTCTTTCTTCGTTCTCATTATTCGTGTACAGAAATGCAACTGATTTCTGAGCATTAATTTTGTATCCCGTCACGTTTCTGAATTGCTCTATAACTTCTAATAGTTTGGGTGTGGCTTGTTTTGGGTTTTCCATATAGAGTATCATGTCATCTGCGAAGAGAGACATTTTGACTTCTTTGCCGATTTGAATACATTTGATGCCTTTTTGTTGTCTGATTGCTGTTGCAAGGACTTCTAGTACTATGTTGAATAATAGTGGCGAGAGTGGGCATCCTTGTCATGTTCCTGATCTTAAGGGAAAGGCTTCCAGCTTTTCCCCATTGAGAATAATATTTGCAGTAGGCTTTTCATAGATGGCTTTTATGAGATTGAGAAATGTACCTTCTATTCCTACACTCTGAAGGGTTTTAATCAGGAAAGGATGCTGTATTTTGTCAAATGCTTTTTCGGCATCGATTGAGAGGATCATATGGTTCCTGAGTCTTTTCTTGTTGATATGATGTATCATGCTGATACACCATATTGATCAATCACGCTGATTGATTTGCGAATATTGAACCACGCTTGCATCCCAGGTATGAATCCCACTTGATCGTGGTGGATAATCCTTTTAATGAACTGTTGGATTCTATTAGCAAGTATCTTGTTGAGGATTTTGGTGTCCATATTCATTAGGGAAATCAGTCTGTAATTCTCCTTTTTGAGGGGGTCTTTACCTGGTTTGGGGATCAAGGTAATATTGGTCTCATAGAATGAGTTTGGTAGCTTTCTTTCTGTTTCTATTTTTTGAAAAAGCTTTAGGAGAGTAGGTATTATTTCTTCTTTGAATGTTTGGTAGAATTCCCCAGGAAAACCGTCCGGGCCTGGAGTTTTGTTATTTGGAAGGTTGTTTATCACTGACTCAATTTCTTCATCATTAATTGGCCTGTTTAAGAAATCAGTTTCTTCCTGTTTCAATCTTGGTAGTTTATAGGTTTCCAGGAAGGATTCCATCTCTTCCAGATTGCTTAGTTTATTGGCATATAGCTGTTGATAAAAATTTCTAATAATCCTTCCAATTTCAATGGTGTTCGTCGTGACCTCTCCTTTTTCATTCATAATTTTAATAATCTGGGTCCTTTTCTTTTGGATAAGTCTTGCCAGTGGTCTGTCAATTTTATTGATTCTCTCAAAGCTTCTAGTCCTGTTGATCTGCTCTACTGTACTTCTGGTTTCTGCTTGATTGATTTCAGCTCTAATTTTGGTCAACTGCTTCCTCGTGCGTGGATTAGGCCTGTCCCTCTGTTGCTGTTCCAGCTTCTTGAGGTGAGAATATAAAAACTGCATTTTAGATTTTTCTATTCTTTTGAGTGAGGCTTGGATGGCTATGTATTTCCCCCTTAGGACTGCCTTTGTAGTATCCAATAGGTTTTGGACTGTTGTATTTTCATTCTCATTGGTCTCCATAAATTGTTTAATTTGATTTTTGATTTCCTGGTTTATCGAGTCATTCCTGAGCAGGATGGTTCTTAGTCTCCAAGTGTTTGAGTTTCTTCCAAATTTTTCCTTGTGGTTGAGTTCCAATTTCAGAGTGTTGTGGTCTGAGAGTATGCACGGGATAATTTCAATCTTTTGGTATCGGCTGAGACCTGTTTTGTGTCCCAGAACATGGTCTGTTCTTGAGAATGTTCCATGGGCATTAGAATAGAATGAGTATTCTTTGGTTCTGGGGTGTAGTGTTCTCTATATATCTAAGAGGTCCAACTCGTCGAGTATGGCATTCAAAGCCTTTGATTCTTTGCTTAGTTTTTGCCAGGGTGTTCTGTCTATTTCTGATAGTGGAGTGTTGAGGTCCCCTACTATTAATGTATTTTTATTTATATGTCTCTTTATTCTGGTTAAGAGTTGGCTTGTGTATCTTGCTGCTCCCCTGTTGGGGGCATATATATTTATAATTGTCATATCCACTTGTTGAATACTTCCTTTAAGAATAATATAGTGCCCTTCTGCGTCTCTAACTATAGTGTAGTTTAAAATCCAGTTTATCTGATATGAGAATTGCTACCCCAGCTTTCTTTTGAGGTCCATTTGCGAGAAAGATGGTACGCCATCCCCTTACTCTCAGTCTGAATGCATCTTTGGGTTCGAAATGAGTCTCTTGTAGACAGCAAATGGATGGGTCATTTCTTTTTATCCAATCTGCAACCCTGTGGCGTCTTAAGCAAGAATTTAAACCATTAATATTAAGAATGAGTACTGAGAGATATGCTTTTAATGCTGCCATGTTCTCAGTAAAGTCTTTGTTTGTATTGGCTGTGACTTTCTGTTTTGTATCACTCTTGGGGCCTTTTTACTTTTATAGAACCCCCCCGTAATACTTCCTGTAGGGCTGGTTTCGTGGTTACAAAATTGGTTAGTGACTGTCGATTCTGAAATGTCTTTATTTCTCCATCAATTCTGAATGACAGCCTTGCTGGATAAAGGATCCTTGGCTGCATATTTTTCTCTGAAAGAGCTTTAAAAATGCTCCCCCCTTGGGGCATCTGGGTGGCACAGCGGTTGGGCGTCTGCCTTCGGCTCAGGGCGTGATCCCGGCGTTCCGGGATCGAGTCCCACATCAGGCTCTTCCGCTATGAGCCTGCTTCTTCCTCTCCCACTCCCCCTGCTTGTGTTCCCTCTCTCGCTGTCTCTATCTCTGTCGAATAAATAAATAAAATCTTTAAAAAAAAATTTTAAAAAAAATTAAAAAAAAAAATAAAAAATAAAAATGCTCCCCCAACCCTTTCTCTCATTCCAGGTCTGTGTAGACAGGTCTGACGTAATTCTGATGCCTTTGCCTTGGTACGTGAGAAATTTCTTTGCCCTGGCCGCTTTCAATACTGTATCCTTGCATCTAATATTTGCGAAATGCACTATGACATGACGTGGCGTAGGTTTGTCGTGGTTGAGCTTGGGAGGGGTCCTCTCTGCCTCTTGGACACGAATGTTTGTTTCCCTTGCTAGATTAGGGAAGTTTTCAGCTACAATTTGTTCAAATATCTCTTCTAGACCTCTGTTTTTCTCCACCCCCTCGGGGATGCCGATGATTCTAACATTGGATCCTTTCGTTGAGTCAGTAATCTCCCGTAGCCAACATTCGAGGGCGTGGATTTTTTTAAGACCATCTTCTATTTTCATTTTTTCCTCTATTAACCCATCCTCCAATTCACTAACCCTTTCCTCTGCTTTGGTGACCCTGGCCGTCAGAGCCTCTAGTTTTGCCTGCATTTGGCTCATAGAATTTTTAATTTCTGTCAAATTCGCTCTCATTTCCACCCTTAGGGATTCTATATTCTCAGTAACATTGTCCTTAATACTTTTTTCAAGTCTACTCATCATCTTGACCATTGTTACTCTGAATTCCATTTCTGATAATTTGGTTACATCCATATCTGTTACTTCTGTGGCAGAGGCCACAGATTCACTGTTTTTTCTTTGCTGGGGGTGGGGGGCTTCTCCTTCTTGTCATTCTGATGAGGAGAGGTTGCGGAGTTGTCCAGAGCCCAAATTATTGACTGGGTCCCAGGCCGTGCCCCTTGTTTTATAGGGATCTTAGAGATGTGGGCTTCTTCTTTAAAGATTTTATTTATTTACTTATCTGAGAGAGGGAGACAGACAGTCAGCAAGAACGGAACAGAAGCAGGGGAGTGAGAGAGGAAGAAGCAGGCTCCCAGCAGAAGAGGCTGATGAGGGACTCCTTTCTGGAACGCTGGGATCACGCCCTAAGCCGGAGACAGGCGCTCAATGACTGCGCCACCCAGGCGCCTGGGGTTGTGGGCTTCTTGATTTTTCAGCCTGCCTTCTGTGTTCTGGGGGAGGGGCCTGCCACGCCCATACTCAGGCAACCCTGTTTGGTTAGAGTCTCTGTGTCCCCCGCGAGGGGGGATGGGGATGGGCACTCTCTGAGCTGGTATTTCGAGGCTTTTGTTCTCTGGCAGCTTTCCCTGGCGGTCAGCTATGCCTCTTCTGAGAGTCAGAGCAGCAGAGGCTGCATTGTCACAGAACAGAGGGATTGCGGCCCGTTCTCCACTGATGTTCTGGCCACTTTAACTCTGTTACTGTTGGTGCTGCTCAACCCTGCAGCGTCCCGGGATGTGCGCACCAACCCGGCGTCCCTGCCCTCACTTCCAGGGCAGGCGCGTCTCTGTCCTTTGTGTTTCTAATGCCGCCAGCCACCGGCTGCCCCTGGCGCTCCCGGGTCTCCTGGTCTCAGTCTATGCCCGGTGAGCACACCAGGATTCCGGAGTTTCGTGAGAAGCCTGGTGGCGCGAGCACCCGGTTCAGGGTCTCAGTCTGCTGTTTCGTGGGTGCCGACCGCGAGTCCGCCCGCTCCCCCATGCAGGTGGCCCGCCAGCCGCCAGCCGCCAGCCGCCCCACGCGCGCTCCAGGAGCTCCCGGTCTCAGTCTGGATCCCGTGAGCACACCGGGATTCCGGTGTTCCGGGAGATGCCTGGTGGAGCGCGTTCACGGTTCACCGGTCTCAGTCCACTCTCTCGCGGGTGCCCTCCGTGAGTCCGCCCGCTCCCCCGTGCAGGTGGCTGCCGCTTCCCGGCACCCAAACGCGGCGGCTCCCTCCCCCTTCCGTTTATCTTCCGATATTTGTGCATGGTTTACAGCTCCCCTCTTGGTACCTCAATACTCAGAGCTGGAGATGTTCATTTGTAGAGATCCAGATGTATCTTCCTGCATCTCAGGCTGATTCTGTGGTTATTTAGGCTGGTCTGTTACCTATCCAGCTCGACTCAGGGGACCGGCTGAAAAAGGGGTCCCCTACTCCTCTGCCATCTTAACCCCTCCTGCCTGGACCACAACTTCTTAATCCAGTCATCTGTTGAAAGGCATCTTGGCTCCTTCCACGATATAGCTATTGTGAACAGCCCTGCTATGAACATTGGGGTGCATATGGCCCTTCTCCTCACTACGTCTGTATCTTTGGTTTAAATACCCAGTAGTGCAATGGCTGGACACAGGGTAGCTCTATTTTTAATCTTTTAAGGGACCTCCAAACTTTTTCCAAAGTGGCTGTACCAACTTGCATTCCCACCAACAATGTAGGAGGGATCCCCTTTCTCCACATCCTCTCTAACAATTGTTTCTTGCCTTGTCAATTTTTGCCATTCTAACTGGCTTAAGTTGGTATCTCCGTGTGATTTTGATATGAATTTCCCTGATGGCTAATGATTTTGAACATTTTTTAAAGTGTCTGTTAGCCATTTCTATGTCTTCACTGGAAAAGTGTCAGTTCATATCTTCTGCCCATTTTATGATGTTTATTTTTTTCTCACGTATTGAGTTTGAGAACTTCTTTGTAGATCTTGGATACCTGTTTTTTCTCTGTAGTATCATTTGCAAATGTATTCTCCCATTCCGTGGCTGCCTCTTTGTTTTTCTGTTTCCTTGGCTGTGCAACAGTTTTTATATTGATGAAATCCCACAAGTTCATTTTATCTTTTGTCTCTCTTGCCTTTGGAGATGTGTCATAAAAAAGGTTGCTGTGGCTGATGTCATAGAGGTTGCTGCCTATGCTCTTCTCTCGGATTTTGATGGATTTCTGTCTCACATTGAGGTCTTTCATCCATTTAGAGTTTCTCTTTGTGTATGGTGTTAGGGAGTGGTCACGTTTCATTCTTTTGCATGTAGCTGTCCAATTTCCCCAGCACCATGTATTGAAGAGACTGTCTTTTTTCCACTGGATGTTGTTTCCTGCTTTGTCAAAAATCATTTGCCCAGAGTCGAGGGCCCATTTCTGGGTTCTCTATTCTGTTCCATTGGTCTATGTGTCTGCTTTTGTGCCAGTACCATGCTGTCTTTGTGATCACAGCTTTGTAGTACAGCTTGAAATCTGGCATTGTGATGCCCCCAGCTTTGTTTTTCCTTTTCAACAATTCCTTGGCGATTCGGGGTCTTTTCTAGTTCCATACAAATTTAAGGGCTGTTTTTTCGAGTTCTTTGTAAAATCTCATCGGTATTTTGATCGGGATAGCATTGAAAGTGTAGATTGCTCTGGGTAGCATGGACATTTTAACTATGTTAATTCTTCCGATCCATGAGCATGGAGTATTTTTCCATCTCTTTGTGTCTTCCTCTATGTCTTTCAAAAGTGATTTATAGTTTCTAGAATATAGGTCCTTTACGTCTCTGGTTAATTCCTAGGTAACATATGGTTTTTGGTGCTATTGTAAATGGGCTGGATTCCCTAATTTCTCTTTCTTCAGTCTCATTATTCGTGTATAGAAATGCAACTGATTTCTGAGCATTGATTTTCTATCCCACCCCATTACTGAATTGCTCTATAACTTCTCATATTTTGCGCGTGTATTCTATTGGGTTTTCCATATAGAGTATCATGTCATCTGTGAAGAGAGACATTTTGACTTCTTTGCTGATTTGGATACCTTTTATCCCTTTTTGTTGTCTGCTGTTGCAAGGACTTCTAGTACTATGTTGAATAATAGTGGCGAGAGTGGGCATCCTTGTTGAGTTCCTGATCTTAAGGGAAAGGCTTCCAGCTTTTCCTCATTGAGAATATTTTCTGTAGCCTTTCCATAGATGGCTTTTATGAGATTGAGAAATGAACCCTCTATTCCTACACTCTGAAGGGTTTTAATCAGGAAAGGATGCTGTATTTTGTCAAATGTTTTTTCTGGATCAGTTGAGGGGATCATATGGTTCCTGAGTCTTTTCTTGTTGATATGATGTATCACGCTGATCGATTTGCGTATTTTGAACCACGCTTTCATCCCAGGGATGAATCCCACTTGTTCATGATGGATAATCGTTTTAATGTACTGTTGGATTCTATTAGCCAGAATCTGGTTGAGGATTTTGGCATCTATATTCATTAGGGAAATTGGTCTGTAATTCTTCTTTTTGAGGGGGTCTTTGCCTGTTTTGCGGATCAAGGTAATATTGGCCTCATAGAATGAGTTTGGTAGCTTTCCTTCTGTTTCTATTTTTTGAAATAGCTTTAGGAGAATAGGTATTATTTCTTCTTTGAATGATTGGTAGAATTCCCCAGGAAAACCGTCCGGGCCTGGAGTTTTGTTATTTGGAAGGTTGTTTATCACTGGCTCAATCTATTCATAATTAATTGGCCTGTTTAAAAAGTCAATTTCTTCCTGTTTCAGTCTTGGTAGTATATAGGTTTCTAGGAAGGCCTCCATCTCTTCCAGATTGCTTAATTTATTGGCATATAGCTGTTTGTAAAAGTTTCTAATAATCATTCCAATTTCATTGGTGTTGGTCATGACCTCTCCTTTTTCATTCATAATTTTATTAATTTAGGTCCTTTCTCTATTCATTTGTATAAGTCTTGCCAGTGTTTTGTAAATTTTATTGATTCTCTCAAAGAACCAGCTTCTAGTCCTGTTGATCTGCTCTACTGTACTTCTGGTTTCTAGTTCATTGATTTCTGCTCTAGTTTTGGTCAACTGCTTTCTCGTGAGTGGATTAGGCATGTCCCTCTGTTGCTATTCCAGCTTCTTGAGGTGAGAATATAAAAACTGCATTTTAGATTTTTCTATTCTTTTGAGTGAGGCTTGGATGGCTATGTATTCCCCCCTTAGGACTGCCTTTGCAGTATCCCATAGGTTTTGGACCATTGTGTTTTCATTCCCGTTGGTCTCCATAAATTGTTTAAATATATTTTTGATTTCCTGGTTCATTGGGTCATTCCTGAGCAGGATGGTTCTTAGTTTCCAAGTGTTTGAGTTTTTTTCCAAAATCTTCCTTGTTTTTGAGTTCCAATTTCAGAGTGTTGTGCTCTGAGAATATGAGGGGATAATTTCAGTTTTTCGTATCAGTTGAGACCTGATTTGTGTCCCAGAACATGGTCTAATCTTGAGAATGTTCCATGGGCATTAGAATAGAATGAGTATTCTTTGGTTCTGGGGTACAGTGTTCTATATATATCTATGAGGTCTAACTCGTCTAGCATGGCATTCAAAGCTCTTGTTTCTATGTTGGTTTTCTGCTCCGGTGCTCTGTCTGTTGCTGATAGTGGAGTGTTGAGGTTCCTACTATTAATGTATTTTTATCTATATATCTCTTTATTCCAGTTAAGAGTTGGCTTGTGTATCTTGCTGCTCCCCTGTTGGGGGCATATATATTTATAATTGTCATATCCACTTGTTGGATACATCCTTTAAGAATAATATAGTGCCCTTATGTGTCTCTAACTATAGTCTTTAGTTTCAAATCCAATCTGTCTGACATGAGAATTGCTACCCCAGCTTTCTTTTCAGGTCCATTGGCGTGAAAGATGGTATTCCATCCTTTTAGTCTGAATGTATCTTTAGGTTCAAAATGAGTGTTTGTAGACAGCAAATGGATGGGTCATGTCTTTTTATCCAATCAGAAACCCTGTGGTGTTTTATGGGAGCATTTAGGCCATTTACATTGAGACGGATTATTGAGAGATGTGATTTTAATGATGCCATATTGCCAGTAAAGTCTTTGTTTCCATAGATTGTGACTTTATGTTCTCTATCACTCTTGGGGCCTTTTTACTTTTATAGAACCCCCCCCTTAATATCTCCTGTAGGGCTGGTTTTGTGGTTAAAAAAATTGGTCAATGACCACGATTCTGGAAGGTCTTTATTTCTCCATGAATTCTGAATGACAGCCCTGCTGGATAAAGGATCCTTGGCTGCATGTTTTTCTCTGAAAGAGATTTAAAAATGCCCCCCAACCCTTTATCTCATTCCAGGTCTGTGTAGAGAGGTCACACGTAATTCTGATATCTTTGCCTTGGTACGTGAGAAATTTCTTTGCCCTGGCCGCTTTCAATACTGTATCCTTGCATCTAATATTTGCGAATTGCACTATGACGTGACGTGGCGTGGGTTTGTCGTGGTTGAGCTTGGAAGGGGTCCTCTCTGCCTCTTGGACACGAATGTTTGTTTCCCTTGCTAGATTAGGGAAGTTTTCAGCTATAATTTGTTCAAATATCTCTTCTAGACCTCTGTTTTTCTCTACGTCCTCAGGAATGCCGATGATTCTGACACTGGAACGTTTTATTGAGTCAGTCATTTCCCGTAACCTACATTCCTGTGTGTGGATTTTTTTGAGTCCAGATTCTCTTTTAGCTTTTTCCTCTACTAACCCATCTTCCAATTCGCTGATACGTCCTTCTGCCTCATTCACCCTGGCCAACAGAGCCTCTAGTTTTGACTGCATTTGGCTCCTAGAATTTTTAATTTCTGCCAGATTCGCTCACATTTCTGCCCTTAGAGATTCTATGTTCTCATTAACAATTTTGTCAATATTTTTTTCAAGTCTACAAATCATCTTGACCATTGTTACTCTGAATTCCATTTCTGATAATTTGGTTATATCCATATCCATAAGTTCTGTGGCAGAGGCCACAAACTTATTGTCTTTTCTTTGCTGGGGGGGGGGGGCTTCTCCTCATTCAGATGAGGAGAGGTTGTGGTGTTGTCCAGAGCACAAATTATTGACCACGACCCAGGCCATGCGCCCTTGTTTTATAGGGATCTTAGGTATGGGGGCTTCTTGATTTTTCAGCCTGCCTTCTGAGGTAGGGGCCTGCCGTGCCGATACTTGGGCAACCCTGTTTGGGTAGAGTCTCTGTGTACCCTGCAAAGGGGGATGGGGGTGGGCACGCTGTGAGCCGGTCTTTCCAGGCTTCTTTTCTCTGGCGGCTTTCCCTGGTGGTTTGCTGTGCTTCTTCTGAGAGTCAGAGCAGCAGTGGCCGAATCTCAGCCTCTGTCTCAGAACAGATGGATTGTGGACCATTCTCCACTGATGTTCTGGCCACTTTAACTCTGTTTCTGTTGGTGCTGCTCAACCCTGCACTGTCCAGGATGTGAGCCCCACACCTGGCTTCCGAGCTCTCACCTACAGGGCCAGTGTCTCTCTGTCTGTGTTTCTAACACCGCCAGCCGCCCCTGCATGCTCCAGGAGCTTTATGTGTCTCTTTCTTACACACATTTGCACAAGCTTCCGTTTTCATGACAGAGGACTGTGAGATGCCAGATGGTTTCTCTACAGTGTTCCTTCGTAGATTCAGTATATGGCACTTTCCTTATGTTTTCTTAGGCACTTGTACAAACGGTTTCATCTTCAAGACTGAAGACGTGACTTCAAAGATGGCTTCGGTACAATGTTCTTTCCTAAAGTTGGTTCACCTCCCTTTCCTTATGCTTTTATTCCCAATCAGACACATGCTTCCATCATCATGACAGATTATGGGACTTGGAAAACCCTTTCCATACCCTCTTCTTCCTGAGATTACGTCTATGGCTGTTTCCTTAAGGTTCAACACACGTATTGGTAAACCCTGCTGTTTTCACTGATCAATGTTGCCTTGTCTCTACAAAAACATGGTTCGCTGAATTGACTGATGGCACTTTCCTTTCGTTTTCACACAACTTTTGAAGGGCTTTCCTCCTCATGACTGATGTGAGTTGAGAGATGCTTTCCTTGTAGTGTTCTTACATGGTTCAACAAAAGGCATTATCTTGATGCTTGCAGGCACAGTTTTGTACAATGCTCCCAATTCATGACACCAGATGTGAGGTGCAAGACGCTTTTATATAGAGTGTTCTCTCCTTGAGTAAAGTAGGTGTCCCTTTCCCTATGCATTTGTAGACACTTTTGAAAATCTTGACATCTTCCTAACAGAAGATGTGACTTGGATGAGGGTGTCCATTCGGTGTTCTGACTGAGATTTGGGTATATTGTTCTTTCCTTAAGGTTCAACGCACGTATTGGACAACGCATATATATTCCTGGGTCACCATGTTACTTCGATGTTGCCTATCAACACTGACCTGGTACTCACAACTACTTAGGACCTCTCCTTATGCTTTCACTCACACTTCTGCATGTACTTCCATCTTCATTACAGAAGATGTGAGTTGGGAGATCTTTTCCAAGGGTGTTCTTACCTGAGCATACAGCATGTTCCTTAGGTTTTCATACAGTTTTGGAACATACATCCATCTTCATGAAGGTAGTTGTGATTTGGAAGGTTGTCTCTAGATGGTGCTCTTTCTTAGTGTTAAGCATATGGCACTTCTCTTATGGTTCAACAGAGATATTTGAAAATCTCTCTTCATACATCAGGATGTTTGAAATCTCTTCCTCTATACAGAACATTGGTGCTCAGAGTCGAGTAAATGGCATTTCTTTACACATTCCCTCACCCTTTAGCCAATGCTTCCAGGGTCATGTGAAAAGATGTTTCAGAGGGTATTCTATGGAGTTCTCTTGTAAAGTTAAGCATACGATAATTCCCTTAAGCTGAGAAACACTCTCTTGTATATGCTTCCAGCTTCATGAAAGAACACGTGCCTTTAAAGATGGATTAGGTACTGTCCTTTTTTGGAGCCATGTCTCTGCCACTTTCCTTATGTTTTCACCACAACGTTGCAAACATTTTCGTCTTCATGATAGAAGTCGTGGTTTGTAAGATGCTATCTACCCAGTGCTCTCACCTACTAAGTTTATGGCACTTTCCTTAAGTTTCAACACATAGGGAAGAAAACCCTGGTTGATCCATTTGTCAGGAGGTGGGTTCGATATCATTTTCTATCTAGACAGATTTGGTTCTCAGAATTAAGTAGACAGCCCTTTCTCTACGTGCTTGCACACACTCTTGCCAAGGCTTCCATCTTCACAACAGAAGTTGTGAGTTGAGACATGATGTCTATACAGTGTTCTTCTATAGAGTGAGGCAACGCGCTTTATGCATCTCTTTTTGTACACACTTTTTCACATGCTTCCTTTTTCATGCCAGAAGACAGTGAGATGCAGGGCGCCTGGGTGGAACAGCAGTTAAGCGTCTGCCTTCAGCCAGGGCGTGATCCCGGCATTGTGGGATCGAGCCCCACATCAGGCTCCTCCGCTGTGAGCCTGCTTCTTCCTCTCCTACTCCCCCTGCTTGTGTTCCCTCTCTCACTGGCTGTTTTGCTGTCAAATTAATAAATGAAATCTTAAAACAAAAGAAAAAGAAGGGTTGCAGATTGGATAAAAAGAAATGACCCATCCATTTGCTGTCTACAGGAGACTCATTTCGAACCCAAAGATGCATTCAGACTGAGAGTAAGGGGATGGAGTACCATCTTTCACGCAAATGGACTTCAAAAGCAAGCTGGGGTAGCAATTCTCATATCAGATAAATTGGATTTTAAACTACAGACTATTGTTAGAGATGCAGAAGGGCACTATATTATTCTTAAAGGAAGTATTCAACAAGTGGATATGACAATTATAAATATATATGCCCCCAACAGGGGAGCAGCAAGATACACAAGCCAACTCTTAACCAGAATAAAGAGACATATAAATAAAAATACATTAATAGTAGGGGACCTCAACACTCCACTCTCAGAAATAGACAGAACACCCTGGCAAAAACTAAGCAAAGAATCAAAGGCTTTGAATGCCATACTCGACAAGTTGGACCTCATAGATATATATAGAACACTACACCCCAGAACCAAAGAATACTCATTCTATTCTAATGCCCATGGAACATTCTCAAGAATAGACCATGTTCTGGGACACAAAACAGGTCTCAACCGATACCAAACGATTGAAATTATCCCGTGCATATTCTCAGACCACAACGCTCTGAAATCGAAACTCAACCACAAGGAAAAATTTGGAAGAAACTCAGACACCTGGAGACTAAGAACCATCCTGCTCAGGAATGACTCGATAAACCAGGAAATCAAAAATCAAATTAAACAATTTATGGAGACCAATAGGAATGAAAATACAACAGTCCAAAAACCTATGGGATACTGCAAAGGTAGTCCTAAGGGGGAAATACATAGCCATCCAAGCCTCACTCAAAAGAATAGAAAAATCTAAAATGCGGTTTTTATATTCTCACCTCAAGAAGCTGGAACAGCAACAGAGGGACAGGCCTAATCCACGCACGAGGAAGCAGTTGACCAAAATTAGAGCTGAAATCAATCAAGCAGAAACCAGAAGTACAGTAGAGCAGATCAACAGGACTAGAAGCTGGTTCTTTGAGAGAATCAATAAAATTGACAGACCACTGGCAACGCTCATCCAAAAGAAAAGAGAAAGGACCCGAATATTAATATTATGAATGAAAAAGGAGAGGTCACGATGAACACCATTGAAATTGGAAGGATAATTAGAAATTTTTATCAACAGCTATATGCCAATAAACTAAGCAATCCGGAAGAGATGGAATCCTTCCTGGAAACCTATAAACTACCAAGATTGAAACAGGAAGAAACTGATTTCTTAAACAGGCCAATTAATGATGAAGAAATTGAATCAGTGATAAACAACCTTCCAAATAACAAAACTCCAGGCCCGGACGGTTTTCCTGGGGAATTCTACCAAACATTCAAAGAAGAAATAATACCTACTCTCCTAAAGCTATTTCAAAAAATAGAAACAGAAGGAAACTTACCAAACTCATTCTATGAGGCCAATATTACCTTGATCCCCAAACCAGGCAAAGACCCCCTCAAAAAGGAGAATTACAGACCGATTTCCCTAATGAATATGGACGCCAAAATCCTCAACAAGATACTTGCTAATAAAATCCAACAGTACATTAAAAGAATTACCCATCACGATCAAGTGGGATTCATACCTGGGATGCAAGCGTGGTTCAATATTCGCAAATCCATCAGCGTGATATATCAACAAGAAAAGACTCAGGAATCATATGATCCTCTCAATTGATGCCGAAAAAGCATTTGACAAAATACAGCATCCTTTCCTGATTAAAACCCTTCAGAGTGTAGGAATAGAGGGTACATTTCTCAATCTCATAAAAGCCATCTATGAAAAGCCTACTGCAAATATTATTCTCAATGGGGAAAAGCTGGAAGCCTTTCCCTTAAGATCAGGAACTCGACAAGGATGCCCACTCTCGCCACTATTATTCAACATCGTACTGGAAGTCTTTGCAACAGCAATCAGACGACAAAAAGGGATCAAAGGTATTCAAATCGGCAAAGAAGAAGTCAAAATGTCTCTCTTTGCAGATGACATGATACTCTATATGGAAAACCCAAAAGAAGCCACTCCCAAACTATTAGAAGTTATAGAGCAATTCAGTAATGTGGTGGGATACAAAATTAATGCTCAGAAATCAGTTGCATTTCTGTACACGAATAATGAGACCAAAGAAAGAGAAATTAGGGAATCCATCCCATTTACAATAGCACCAAAAACCGTACGTTACCTTAGAATTAACCAGAGACGTAAAGGACCTATATTCTAGAAACTATAAATCACTCTTGAAAGACATTAAGGAAGACATAAAAAGATGGAAAGGTATTCCATGCTCAAAGATCAGAAGAATTAACATAGTTAAAATGTCCATGCTACCCAGAGCCATCTACAGTTTCAATGCTATCCCGATCAAAATACTGAGGACATTTTTCAAAGAACTGGAACAAATAGTCCTTAAATTTGCATGGAAACAGAAAAAGCCATGAATCTCCAAGGAACTGTTGAAAAGGAAAAATAAAGCTGGGGGCATCACAATGCCAGATTTCGAGCTGTACTACAAAGCTGTGATCACAAAGACAGCATGCTACTGGCACAAAAGCAGACACATAGACCAATGGAACAGAATAGAGAACAGAGAAATGGACCCTCGGCTCTTTGTGCAGCTAATATTTGAGCAAGGAGGAAAAAACATCCGGTGGGAAAAAAGTCTCTTCAATAAATGGTGCTGGGAAAATTGGACAGCCACATGCAAAAGAATGAAACTTGACCACTATCTCACACCATACACAAAAATAAACTCCAAATGGATGAAAGACCTCGATGGGAATCCATCAAAATTCTAGAGAACATAGGCAGCAACCTCCACGACATCGGCCAAAACAACCTTTTTCATGATACATCCCCAAAGGCAAGAGAAACAAAAGATACAATGAATTTATGGGACTTCATCAAGACTAAAAGTTTCGGCACAGTCACGGAAACAGAAAATCAAAGAGGCAGCCCATGGAATGGGCGAATATATTTGCAAATGATACTACAGATAAAGGACTGGTATCCAAGATCTACAAAGAACTTCTCAAACTCAATACACGAGAAACAAATAAACAAATCAAAAAATGGGCAGAAGATATGAACAGACACTTTTCCAATGAAGACATACAAATGGCTAACAGACACATGAAAAAATGTTCAAAATCATTAGCCATCAAAGAAATTCAAATCAAAACCACACTGAGATACCACCTTACGCCAGTTAGAATGGCAAAAATAGACAAGGCAAGAGACAACAATTGTTGGAGAGGATGTGGAGAAAGGGGATCCCTCCTACATTGTTGGTGGGAATGCAAGTTGGTACAGCCACTCTGGAAAACAGTGTGGAGGTCCCTTAAAAAGTTAAAAGTTGAGCTACCTTATGATCCAGCCATTGCACCACTGGGTGTTTACCCTAAAGATACAGACGTAGTGAAGAGAAGGGCCATATGCACCCCAATGTTCATAGCAGCAATGTCCACAATAGCTAAATCGTGGAGGGAGCCGAGATGCCCTTCAACAGATGACTGGATTAAGAAGTTGTGGTCCATACATACAATGGAATATTACTCAGCTATCAGAAAGAACGAGTTCTCAACATTTGCTACAACATGGATGGCACTGGAGGAGCTAATGCTAAGTGAAATAAGTCAAGCAGAGAAAGACAACTATCATATGATTTCTCTCATCTATGGAACAAAAGAACTAGGAAGATCGGTAGGAGAAGAAAGGGATAAAGAAAGGGGGGTAATCAGAAGGGGGAATGAAACATGAGAGACTATGGACTATGAGAAATAAACTGAGGGCCTCAGAAGGGAGGGGGGTGGGAGAATGGCATAGATCGGTAAGGAGGGCACGTATTGCATGGTGCACTAGGTGTTATACGCAACTAATGAATCATCGAGCCTTACATCGGAAACCGGGGATACACTGTATGTTGACAAACATAATAAAACATTAAAAAAAGAAAAAGAAAAACTGTGAGATGCAAGATGCTTTCTCTATGGTGTTCTTTCAGAGACTTCAGTATATGGCACTTTCCTTATGTTTTCTTAGACGCCTGTTGAAATGCTTTCATCTTCATGATCGAATACGTGAGGTGAAAGATGGCTTCGATACAATATTCTGTCTTAAATATTCGTTATTGGCCCTTTTCCTATGCTTTCCTTCCCACTCTGAAACATTCTTCCATCATCATGACAGACGACGGTAGTTGGAAGACTGTTTCCATGCACTCCTATTACTGAGAGTTACATCTGGGGCTGTTTCCTTAAGTGAACCTTAAGGAAACACATATAGGGAAGCCCTAGTGTCTTCACTGATCAAAGTTGCCATCTCTCTACACAAACTCTTTAGCTAATTGACTGATTGCACTTTCTTTTTGTTTTCACACAACCTTTTCGAACGGCTTTCATCCTCATGAAAGAAGTGAGTTGAGTGATGCTTTCTGTGTAGTATTATTACAGTTTTAAACGAAGTGCATTATCTTGATGCTCGCAGGCACTGTTTTGCACAATGCTCCCACTTCATGAGAAAAGATGTGAGGTGCAAGATGCTTTTAGATAGAGTATTCTCTCCTAGTGTAAAGTAGGTGACACCTTCCTTATGCATTCGTAGACACTTGAAAAACTTGCGATCATCCTCACAGAAGCTGTGACTTGGAAAATGGTGTCCATTCGGTGTTCTGACTGAGATTTGTATATAGTGCCCTTTTCCTTAAGGTTCTAGGCACGTGCTGGACAACGGGTGTATATTCCTGGGTCACCATGTTACTTCGATGTTGCCTTCTATCAACACGGAGTTGTTTCTCACAACTACTTAGATAGGACCTCTCCTTATGCTTTCACTTCCACTTCTGCAAGTACTCCCATCTTCATTACAGAAGATGTGAGTTGAAAGATTTTTTCCAAGGGTGTTCTTACCTGAGCATACAGAATGTTCCTTAGGTTTCATGCAGATTTTGGAACATACATCCACCCTCATGAACTTGATTTGGAAAGTTGTCTCCAGATGGTGCTCTTTAATAGTGCTAAGCGTATGGCACTTCTTTTACCGTTCAACACAGATATTTGAAAAAGCTTCTCCATGCATCAGGATGTTTGAAGTTTCATTCTCTATACAGAACCTTGGTGCTCAGAGTGGAGTAAATGTCATTTCTTTACAAGTTCCTTTACCCTTGAGCCAATGCTTTCAGCCTCATGAGAAAAGATCTGAGTTTCAGACAGTGTCCTACAGATTTCCCTCATAAAGTTAAGCGTACGATAATTCCCTTATGCTGAGAAACACTTCTGAGAATGCTTCCAACTTCGTAAAAGAAGACGTGCCTTGAAGGATGGATTCGGTACGGTCCTTTCTTGAAGCTAAGTCTCTGCCACTTTCCTTATGCTTTCAGGGCAATGATGCAAACGTTTCCATCTTCATGACAGAATTTGTTGGTTGAAAGATGCTATCTACCCAGTGCTCTCACCTACTATTAAGTTTATGGCACTTTCGTTAAGGTTCAACACACAGGAAGGAAACCCCGGTTGATCCATTTGTCAGGAGGTTGGTTTGATATTGTTTTCTATCTACACAGATTTGGTTCTTAGAATTAAGTAGACGGCACTTCTTTATGAGCTCGCACACATTCTTACCAAGGCTTCCGTCTTCACTACAGAAGTTGTGAGTTGAGACATGGTGTCAATACAGTGTTCCTGTATAGAGTGAAACAACGCGCTTTATGCGTCTGTTTTCACAGACAGTTTTGCACATACTTCCGTTTTTATGACAGAAGACTGTGAGATGCAAGATGCTTTCTCTATGGTGTTCTTTCGTGGACTTCAGTATATGGCACTTTCCCTATGTTTTCTTAGACACCTGTGCCAATAGTTTCATCTTCACGACCGAAGATGTCAGGTGAATGATGGCTTTGATACAATGTTCTTCCTTGAAGATTGGTTAGTGGCCCTTATGCTTTCATTCCCACTCTGCAACATGCTTCCATCATCATGACAGAGGATGGGAGTTGGAAGACCCTTACCATGCTCTTCTTACTGAGAGTTACGTCTATGGCAGTTTCCTTAAGGTTCAACACACATATTGGAAAACCCTGGTGTCTTCAGTGATCAACGTTACCGTCTCTCTGCACAAACCTGATTCACTGAATGGAGTGATGGCACTTTCTTTTCGTTTTCACACAACATTTTTGATCAGCATCCTCTTTTTTTGGAAATTTTGTTTGGAAATTTTAATATGCCTTTCTCAATATCTGATGGAAAAAGCAGACAAAACATTGGTAACAAATGTGACCTAATTGACGTCTATGTAATATTGCATAATACGTGCAATTTCCAGTGGTCATAGACTATTTACCCAAACAGATGATATGTTGTTCCATGAATCATGTCTACATTTTAACATCCTGAAACTAACTAGATTCTATTTGTAGGCCACCAAGGAATAGAGCCCGAGTCCTCATGAAAAGAAGACCAGGAAATCCCTCCATGTTTAAAAATTCAATGTAACTTTGCTGCATACCCTAAGGGTCAGAGAGGGAATCGCAATGGACATTTTCCACCTTTTCTACATCAGGGCTCACACACAATGGCCCTTTGTCTCTGAAGAGCACTGACTATCCTAACATAGACAGGACTTAAGCCTCCTATCAGAGTTCTGCATGTCCCAGGCACACCTGGCAGCCTTGGTCTGTGCCCACACACACCTCCCTCCAGCTTTCCTTTCTGGTGGCATTGTGTTAAGGTAGTCAACATAGCCATATGGAGATGAGAAGCTCCCCACTCCTAGTGATGATGTTGCTATTGTCCCCACCAGGCTAATAACATGATTTCTGAGAGAATTACAACAATATAGCAGTTTCTTGACCTTCATGAAAGTGTGAAAATCATCTTGTGAGTCATCTTTTCGAAACACGGTTTCACCATGTGTTCTTTTCTCTGGAAAAGATATAGACCCAATGGTAATTATGGCTCCTGAGCACCTGCTCTTGGGAGAATCCATACTGGCTCTGAGTAGCATTCTCCCTCGTAAACTTCTCAACTGGGGTGTAGATAGAATGAGTCCCATTTTTAGATGGATAGACAAAGGCTCAGAAATGATATGAATTACAGAGGATTTTTAGTGTCAGAAACCTAAGTGGGATCTCCAAACTGACTCCAAATCCCTTGTTCTTCCATACAAGGTACCATTTCGCTCTACCCCTGGTCTTCTCAATCTGGAAACCTAGGAAGTATTAGGATTTTCTTGTTGTGTGGCCAAATGGAATGAATTCGGCTGCCTTTTCACCTCTGCCCATCATGATCATGAAGATAATTCTCTCAGTGGAGGACCTTTGAGTCGGAGACTTAAAGATCCCTAGGAATAGAGATACTATACTATTTTTCTGATATTAAAGTGACTGAAAGAACTATGCTTTTTTAATTGATGGAGGCTCTGGTCTGTAGAGTGTCCTGTAAGGTCGGAAATAGTATTTAAAGCAGTTAGCCTCTTCTATAGAGTGAGACAATGCTTCTAAAGATTTCCTAAATATTCCCTTACCTGTGATTATTTATTCCCAACCATCGTAGTGTTTCTATGTTACGATTATGATTTCATTAAGGCCAACGTTGTGGAGAAAGAACTTAGTGTATCCAGGGGCACTTTCGTGTTGTGACAGTGAGCTATTCTGTTGTATTCTGTAGTCCAAGGGAATGGTGCCAGACATCTCTAAGATGTCTAAAATTCTGACTGTAAATGATCTGTATGTTTCAGAGATTTGGGCAGGACAAGGGGAGGAGTCCAGAGACCATGAATGCCTCTGTTACCTGTGTTGACCATGGAGCAGGTAACCTTCTGTAGGGGTCCTTTGATGTCTCTTTACTATTGGAAAGGTGCCTTCATCTCACGTTCCACCATTTGGTAGTGATGATAAGGATAAGAGTAATTTTTATGTCATACCATCTGTGAGGCCTGATCTTGGCCTCCCAGGAAAGCTCTCCTTTAACATTTTACCCAGCTCAAAATGACTGGGCAAACCCTCAAAGCATGGGCCCTATTTCTGCCCCCAGCACTTATTGTCCATATGCATCAAAAAGAAAAAGAGAACCAAAAAATGCCTTTGCCAACATCAAGGTGAGAACACAAAAGAACCTTTCTTGCTCCCATAAGATTAAAGTCATACTGATTTGTACATACTGAAAACATAAGAAAAAGCCTGTCACTTTCTGGAACCTTCTTCCTCATCGTGATGTATAACTGTACGTAGTACAACTCAGAACAAATATATGACCCTGCCCTAAATGTTCCTTCCCTGGAGCACTCCCTTCTTTGTGAAGATTGTGTCTCCCAGGCAGCTGTCCTTGACTTGGGTTTGAATAAAACTCTCTTCCTTCCTCTCTAAAATGTTTTAAAAGGTTCCTTCATTTAGTGTCGACAATAACACTCTGTTTTCAAGTGAAAAATAAATGTTCCTGGTTCACAACCACGACAGAACAGAAGGCCGGCTTTTCCTTCCTTCCCTGTAGAACTAAGCATGTGTATATAGATTGCAGCACAAATGGGCTCACCCTAGAAGGATGTTTTGAAGGTCTGAGAAGCACTATCCACTCCATGGGTGAGACAAGAAGGCAAAGCTATTCCCGCTTGGAGCATTCCTTTTGGGGCTTAAAATTGCCTTGGACATTCATGAAAGCACTGCCATTTCCTAAAGCCCAAAGCTGGAACAGTCTGAGAGCAGCTGACCTAGCCAGAATCCAGGCACACACCTGTAGTAAGGGTTGGTGCAGAAGGGAAGGGGTAGGGCTCTGAGGGTGGTCTGCAGCTAGAGGGGTCCGCGAAAGGGGCCGTGTGTGTGTGTGTGTGTGTGTGTGTGTGTGTGTGTGTGTGTGAGAGTGTGTGATTGCAGCCCTGCCCATGATCCCCGTCATGCCTGCTCAGGGCGTTTAGCCAAGGAGGTGCCTCCTGGACCTCTGCACTCCCAGAGTTGTGAGTCATGGGGCCGGTTGCCTGGCATTCAAGGAGTTGGAAGCATCATACTCCCCAAGCAATCACCCCATGGGGGTGGAGCTACGTCTCTGTGTGCAGATCCGGAGCAGCCCAAGGACGCAGACCAGGAGCCAAGGAAGTGGAGTTTTGAGAGAGTGGACCTGTGGAGTTCCTGGCTGGGTGAGTGCATGCTGTGTGGCCATAGGTGGGCTTTCTGGGAGTAGGGGCACCCCGGGTAAGAGGCGGGGTTCTGGAAGGGCATGTTGAGAGAGTTCATCATGGAGACTCAGGTTTCTTTCCTTTTTCCCTTGAAAGTCTCTTCTGCCTAGTCTCCGTCAACTGGCCATACACCCCAGACCCAGGAACTCTAGGGCACCCGCTCAGCAAAGCTTTTGTGGGATGGTTCGCAGACATTCCAGGGTTTCCTGTGTTCCCCAGGAAGAGCGAGAGAAAGGACCGCACAGTCCCCAACTTCAGTGCGGTGCCCCTGTCCCCCGACACAGTGCAGGTAATGGACCTTGAGCAGTTCCCCGAGTTCAGCAGGGTATTCCCTGTTCCCTCAGGCACAGGTGTGGCGCTAGGAAGGCCCAGAGCCGTTACCCAACTTCAGCATTGTGCTAGCTGTTTCCTGGGAATGGTGGCAATGGGCTGGGAGATAATAACTACTAAAAGACAAGTCTATGTTTCCCCTTCTCCCAGAAACCACAGCAGGTGTGCAGGCTTTAGGTCCGAGGAGCTGCTTCTCCCCATCTGACAACACTTCTCTGCTCTGGCTCCGCGAGACCCGACGTTCTGAACGTCTGCATCTGAGTCAGTGAGGCAGCTTGACACGGGATCCAGCATTCAGAGAAAGCGGCAGGTCCATTTGGAGAAATGTCATATCCACATCAGGACTGGAAGTAAAACCTCTCATTAACCCACCATCTCCTGGGTTTTTCTCTTTTCTCTAGTTGAGCCATGAAGTAAAACTTAAGTAATAGTTGTCAGCGTTCTGAATTTGGTGAAGGAGGTACTTAGTTTCTGAGCTTGGAGCACTTTGCAGGGGATCCCATTTTCTCTGTTCATTGACTGCTTATGAATGTATTTTGAACAGCTGTTACCTAGAAACACACTTTCATTAGAAAGGGAAGGTGAGGTTTACTCTTTGTCTATTTTTAAGATATACGTTTGACAGTGTTTATACAGTTGGGCCTAAGATATGGGTGAGTGGCCACCATTTAGTGTTAGATGGCCTTTTGTCGTCACAAATATGGATGATGTCTTTCCAATTGTCAAAGGTGATGTTTCATCACTGATTAGTCTTTTCATCCCAGACTTACAATGGGGGTCGAGGGAAAATTCAAAATTATTCAGAGCAGCATTTTTCTGTTTAAATTATAGGCTGGTGATGGGTAGTAAGGAGGGCACATGTTGCATGGTGTACTGGGTGTTTTATGCGACTAATGTATCATCGAAATTTACTGTACTGTATGGAGACTATAACATTATGTAATAAAAAACAATAAAAAAAGGTAAACCTTGTGTATCTAACTATACTAGATGTATCATCTCGATATTTTGAAGTGCCATATTCAATCTGCTGTTTCTTTGGTGGTGGAGTCAGAGGAGAGGCTTTGGGAATTCCTTTCGATACAGGCATGGTGGTGGCTTCAATTGGGTAGGCGACAGGGGCCCTGGGCTGAGTTCTGGAACTGCTCTACTGATGCTGGGTGAGTCAGGTTATGCCAAAGAGTTTCTGTGTCTTCCCTATGAGATTGACAAAAACCGGCTTGCAACGGAAAAATCTTTCAAAACGTGCAAACATGCTCACAACTGCCTGTGCCAAGGTGAAGTAAATGCCATACACTGATCTGTAAGAGACCACAGTGCCGAGGCACAGTCTGAGCCCTTCCATCATCCCAGCGGTTTTGCTACCACGAGTTAAAACCGAACGAACACAGCACGTGACACTTGGGGCAGAAACGGCTTCCGCCGAAAAATATGTTCTTGATGTGGAAAACCTATCCAAAGTGGTTGTAGCAAGGGAAACAGAATGCCACACACTTATGTGTAAGAACCAACATTCCCCAGGCATGGTCTAAGCCCTGACATCGTTACTGTGCTTTTGGTAGCATGAGGGACACCCGAGGCCCACGGCCCTGAGACCCTTTTGGCCAAAAGCCGGCTTCTCACGGAAACAGTTTTCCTGAGGTGCAGACCCTCCCCCTAGTGGTTGTGGAAAGGTAAAGCAAATGCCATCCACGTCTCTGGAAGAAACCACAGTGCCCATCCATGTTCTAAGCCCTCCCATCCTCCCTGGGCTTCTGGCAGCAAGAGAAAAAAGAGAGGAGCACAGCACTGGGACACGTTTGACAAAAACCAGCTTCCCACGAAAAAGTCTTTCTCCACGTGCAGACATGCTGCCAAGTGCGTGTGGCAAGGTGAAGGAAATGCCATACACTGACCTGGAATAGACCACAGGGCCCAGGCACAGTCTGAACCCTTCCCTCATCCCGGCGGTTTTGCTAGCAGGAGTTCAACGCCAACGAACACAGCCCGGAGACCCCCTGGGGCCCAGCGGCTTCCAACTAACAATATGCTCTTGCTGTGGAAATGCTATCCCAAGTGGGGGTAGCCAGGTCAACAAAATGCCACACACCCAGGTGGAAGAAACAACATGGCCCAGGCATGGTCTAAGCCCCTCACCTCGTCCCTGTGCTCTGGGGAGCCGGAGGGACCCCCGAGGCCCAAGGCCCTGAGGCCCGTTGGGCAGAAAGTCGGCTTCCCAGGGAAACAGCTTCCCTGAGGTGCAGACACTATCGCAAGGGCTGGTGGTAAGGGAAAGCAAATGCCATCCCCTTCTCTGGAAGAAACCCCAGTGCCCAGCCATGTTGTAAGCCCTCCCCTCCTCCCTGGGCTTCTGGCACCAGGAGTGAAAAGAGAGGAGCACAGCACTGGGACCCGTTTGACAGAAACCGGCTTCCCACGAGGAAGTCCTTCTCCACGTGCAGACATGCTCCCCAGTGCCTGTGGCAAGGTGAAGGAAATGCCATACACTGACCTGGAAGAGACCACAGGGCCCGGGCACAGTCTGAGCCCTTCCCTCATCCCGGCGGTTTTGCTAGCAGGAGTTCAACAACAACGAACACAGCCGGGAGACACCCTGGGGCCCAAACGGCTTCCGACGAACAATGTGCTCTTGCTGAGGAAAACCTATCCCGATGTGGGGGAAGCCAGGTCAACACACTGCTAAACACCCAGGTGGAAGAAACAACATGGCCCAGGAATGGTCTAAGCCCCTCACCTCGTCCCTGTGCTCTGGGGAGCCGGAGGGACCCCCGAGGCCCACGGCCCTGAGGCCCGTTGGGCAGAAAGCCGGCTTCCCACGGAAACAGCTTTCTTGAGGTGCAGACCCTATCCCAAGGGCTGGTGGCAAGGGAAAGCAAATGCAATCCCCTTCTCTGGAAGAAATCCCAGTGCCCAGCCATGTTGTAAGCCCTCCCCTCCTCCCTGGGCTTCTGGCAGCAGGTGTGAAAAGAGAGGAGCACAGGAATGGGAACCATTTGACAGAAACCGGCTTCCCACGAGGAAGTCTTTCTCCACGTGCAGACATGCTCCCCAGTGCCTGTGGCAAGGTGAAGGAAATGCCATACACTGACCTGGAAGAGACCACAGGGCGCAGGCACAGTCTGAGCCCTTCCCTCATCCCGGCGGTTTTGCTAGCAGAAGTTCAACCCCAAGGAACACAGCCCGGAGACCCCCTGGGGCCCAAAGGGCTTCCGACTAACAATATGCTCTTGCTGTGGAAATCCTATCCCAAGTGGGGGTAGCCAGGTCAACAAAATGCCACACACCCAGGTGGAAGAGACAACATGGCCCAGGCATGGTCTAAACCCCTCACCTCGTCCCTGTATTCTGGGGAGCCGGAGGGACCACCGAGGCAACGGGCCTGAGGCCCGTTGGGCAGAAAGCCGGCTTCCCACGGAAAGAGCTTTACTGAGGTGCAGACCCTATCCCAAGGGCTGGTGGCAAGGGAAAGCAAATGCCATCCCCTTCTCTGGAAGAGACCCCAGTGCCCACCGTGTTCTAAGCCCTCCCCTCCTTCCTGGGCTTTTGACAGCGGGAGTGAAAAGAGAGGAGCACAGCACTGGGACCCGTTTGACAGAAACCGGCTTCCCACGAGGAAGTCCTTCTCCACGTGCAGACATGCTCCCCAGTACCTGTGGCAAGGTGAAGGAAATGCCATACACTGACCTGGAAGAGACCACAGGGCCCAGGAACAGTCTGAGCCCTTCCCTCATCCCGGCGGTTTTGCTAGCAGGAGTTCAACCCCAACGAACACAGCCTGGAGACCCCCTGGGGCCCAAACGGCTTCCGAAGAACAATATGCTCTTGCTGTGGAAAACCTATCCCATGTGGGGGTAGCCAGGTCAACTAAATGCCACACACCCAGGTGGAAGAAACAACATGGCCCAAGCATGGTCTAAGCCCCTCACCTCGTCCTTGTGGTTTGGGGAGCCGGAGGGACCCCCGAGGCCCAAGGCCCTAGGCCCGTTGGGCAGAAAGCTGGCTTCCCAAGGAAACAGCTTTCCTGAGGTGCAGACACTATCCCAAGGGGTGGTGGCAAGGTAAAGCAAATGCCATCCCCTTCTCTGGAAGAAACCCCAGTGCCCAGCCATGTTCTAAGCCCTCCCCTCCTCCCTGGGCTTCTGACAGCAGGAGTGAAAAGAGAGGAGCACAGTACTGGGACCCGTTTGACAGAAACCGGCTTCCCACGAGGAAGTCCTTCTCCACGTGCAGACATGCTCCCCAGTGCCTGTGGCAAGGTGAAGGAAATGCCATACACTGACCTGGAAGAGACCACAGGGCCCAGGCACAGTCTGAGCCCTTCCCTCATCCAGGCGGTTTTGCTAGCAGGAGTTCAACCCCAACAAACACAGCCCGGAGACCCCCTGGGGCCCAAACGGCTTCCGAAGAACAATATGCTCTTGCTGTGGAAAACCTATCCCAGGTGCGGTAGCCAGGTCAACAAAATGCCACACACCCAGGTGGAAGAAACAACATGGCCCAGGCATGGTCTAAGCCCCTCACCTCGTCCCTGTGCTCTGGGGAGCCGGAGGGACCACCGAGGCAACGGGCCTGAGGCCCGTTGGGCAGAAAGCCGGCTTCCCACGAGAAGAGCTTTACTGAGGCGCAGACCCTATCCCAAGGGCTGGTGGCAAGGGAAAGCAAATGCCATCCCCTTCTCTGGAAGAGACCCCAGTGCCCAGCCATATTCTAAGCCCTCCCCTCCTTCCTGGGCTTTTGACAGCGGGAGTGAAAAGAGAGGAGCACAGCACTGGAACCCGTTTGACAGAAACCGGCTTCCCACGAGGAAGTCCTTCTCCACGTGCAGACATGCTCCCCAGTACCTGTGGCAAGGTGAAGGAAATGCCATACACTGACCTGGAAGAGACCACAGGGCCCAGGCACAGTCTGAGCCCTTCCCTCATCCCGGCGGTTTTGCTAGCAGGAGTTCAACCCCAACGAACACAGCCCGGAGACCCCCTGGGGCCCAAACGGCTTCCGACGAACAATATGCTCTTGCTGTGGAAAACCTATCCCATGTGGGGGTAGCCAGGTCAACTAAATGCCACACACCCAGGTGGAAGAAACAACATGGCCCAAGCATGGTCTAAGCCCCTCACCTTGTCCTTGTGGTTTGGGGAGCCGGAGGGACCCCCGAGGCCCAAGGCCCTAGGCCCGTTGGGCAGAAAGCTGGCTTCCCAAAGAAACAGCTTTCCTGAGGTGCAGACACTATCCCAAGGGGTGGTGGCAAGGTAAAGCAAATGCCATCCCCTTCTCTAGAAGAAACCCCAGTGCCCAGCCATGTTGTAAGCCCTCCCCTCCTCCCTGGGCTTCTGGCAGCAGGAGTGAAAAGAGCGGAGCACAGCACTGGGACCCGTTTGACGTAAACCGGCTTCCCACGAGGAAGTCCTTCTCCACATGCAGGCATGCTCCCCAGTGCCTGTGGCAAGGTGAAGGAAATGCCATACACTGACCTGAAAGAGACCACAGGGCCCAGGCACAGTCTGAGCCCTTCCCTCATCCCGGCGGTTTTGCTAGCAGGAGTTCAACCCCAAGGAACACAGCCCGGAGACCCCCTGGGGCCCAGGGGCTTCCGACTAACAATATGCTCTTGCTGTGGAAATCCTATTCCCAGTGGGGGTAGCCAGGTCAACAAAATGCCACACACTCAGGTGGAAGAAACAACATGGCCCAGGCATGGTCTAAGCCCCTCACCTCGTCCCTGTGCTCTGGGGAGCCGGAGGGACCCCCGAGGCACACGGCCCGCAAGCCCGTTCGGCACAAAGCCGGCTTCAAAGGGAAATAGCTTCCCTGAGGTGCAGACACTATCCCAAGGGCTGGTGGTAAGGGAAAGCAAATGCCATCCCCTACTCTGGAAGAAACCCCAGTGCCCAGCCATGTTGTAAGCCCTCCCCTCCTCCCTGGGCTTCTGGCAGCAGGAGTGAAAAGAGAGGAGCACAGCACTGGGACCCGTTTGACAGAAACCGGCTTCGCACGAGGAAGTCCTTCTCCACGTGCAGACATGCTCCCCAGTGCCTGTGGCAAGGTGAAGGAAATGCCATACACTGACCTGGAAGAGACCACAGGGCCCAAGCACAGTCTGAGACCTTCCCTCATCCCGCCGGTTTTGCTAGCAGGAGTTCAACCCCAACGAACACAGCCGGGAGACACCCTGGGGCCCAACGGCTTCAGACGAACAATATGCTCTTGCTGAGGAAAACCTATCCCGAAGTGGGGGTAGCCAGGTCAACAAACTGCTAAACACCCAGGTGGAAGAAACAACATGGCCCAGGCATGGTCTAAGCCCCTCACCTCGTCCCTGTGCTTTGGGGAGCCGGAGGGACCCCCGTGGCCCACGGCCCTGAGGCCCGTTGGGCAGAAAGCCGGCTTCCCACGGAAACAGCTTTCCTGAGGTGCAGACCCTATCCCAAGGGCTGGTGGCAAGGGAAAGCAAATGCCATCCCCTTCTCTGGAAGAAAACCCAGTGCCCAGCCATGTTGTAAGCCCTCCCCTCCTCCCTGGGCTTCTGGCAGCAGGAGTGAAAAGAGAGGAGCACAGGACTGGGAACCGTTTGACAGAAACCGGCTTCCAACGAGGAAGTCTTCCACCACGTGCAGACATGCTCCCCAGTGCCTGTGGCAAGGTGAAGGAAATGCCATACACTGACCTGGAAGAGAGCACAGGGCCCAGGCACAGTCTGAGCCCTTCCCTCATCCCGGTGGTTTTGCTAGCAGGAGTTCAACCCCAAGGAACACAGCCCGGAGACCCCCTGGGGCCCAAATGGCTTCCGACTAACAATATGCTCTTGCTGTGGAAACCCTATCCCAAGTGGGGGTAGCCAGGTCAACAAAATGCCACACACCCAGGTGGAAGAGACAACATGGGCCAAGCATAGTCTAAACCCCTCACCTCGTTTCTGTGCTCTGGGGAGCCGGAGGGCGCCCCGAGGCCCACGGCCCTGAGGCCCGTTGGGCAGAAAGCCGGCTTCCCACGGAAACAGCTTCCTAAGGTGCAGACCCTATCCCAAGGGCTGGTGGCAAGGGAAAGCAAATGCGATCCCCTTCTCTGGAAGAAACCCCAGTGCCCAGCCATGTTCTAAGCCCTCCCCTCCTCCCTAGGCTTCTGGCAGCAGGAGTGAAAAGAGAGGAGCACAGCACTGGGACCCGTTTGACAGAAACCGGCTTCCCACGAGGAAGTCCTTCTCCACGTGCAGACATGCTCCCCAGTGCCTGTGGCAAGGTGAAGGAAATGCCATACACTGACCTGGAAGAGAGCACAGGGCCCAGGCACAGTCTGAGCCCTTCCCTCATCCTGGCGGTTTTGCTAGCAGGAGTTCAAACCCAAGGAAAACAGCCCGGAGACCCCCTGGGGCCCAAACGGCTTCCGATGAACAATATGCTCTTGCTGCGGAAATCGTATTCCAAGTGGGGGTAGCCAGGTCAACAAAATGCCACACACCCAGGTGGAAGAGACAACATGGCCCAGGCATGGTCTAAGCCCCTCACCTCGTCCTTGTGGTTTGGGGAGCCGGAGGGACCCCCGAGGGCCACGGCCCTGAGGCCCGTTGGGCAGAAGGCCGGCTTCCCTCGGAAACAGCTTTCCTGAGGTGCAGACCCTGTCCCAAGGGCTGGTGGCAAGGGGAAGCAAATGCCATCCCCTTCTCCGGAAGAAACGCCAGTGCCGAGCCATGTTCTATGCCCTCCCCTCCTCCCTGGGCTTATGGCAGCAGGAGTGAAAAGAGAGGAGCACAGCACTGGGACCCGTTTGACAGAAACCGGCTTCCCACGAGGAAGTCCTTCTCCACGTGCAGACATGCTCCCCAGTGCCTGTGGCAAGGTGAAGGAAATGCCATACACTGACCTGGAAGAGACCACAGGGCCCAGGCACAGTCTGAGCCCTTCCCTCATCCCGGCGGTTTTGCTAGCAGCAGTTCAACCCCAAGGAACACAGCCCGGAGACCCCCTGGGGCCCAAACGGCTTCCGAGGAACAATATGCTCTTGCTGTGGAAATCCTATCCCAAGTGGGGGTAGCCAGGTCAACAAAATGCCACACACCCAGGTGGAAGAGACAACATGGCCCAGGCATGGTCTAAGTCCCTCACCTCGTCCCTGTGTTCTGGGGAGCCGGAGGGACCCCCAAGGCCCACGGCCCTGAGGCCCGTTGGGCAGAAAGCCGGCTTCCCACGGAGACAGCTTTCCTGAGGTGCAGACCCTATCCCAAGGGCTGGTGGCAAGGGAAAGCAAATGCCATCCCCTTCTCTGGAAGAAACCCTAGTGCCCAGCCATGTTCTAAGCCCTCCCCTCCTCCCTGGGCTTCTGGAAGCAGGAGTGAAAAGAGAGGAGCACAGCACTGGGACCCGTTTGACAGAAACCGGCATCCCACGAGGAAGTCCTTCTCCACGTGCAGACATGCTCCCCAGTGCCTGTGACAAGGTGAAGGAAATGCCATACACTGACCTGGAAGAGACCACAGGGCCCAGGCACAGTCTGAGCCCTTCCCTCATCCTGGCGGTTTTGCTAGCAGGAGTTCAACCCCAAGGAACACAGCCCAGAGACCCCCTGGGGCCAAAACGGCTTCCGACTAACAATATGCTCTTGCTGCGGAAATCCTATCCCAAGTGCGGGTAACCAGGTCAACAAAATGCCACACACCCAGGTGGAAGGAACAACATGGCCCAGGAATGGTCTAAGCCCCTCACCTCGTCCCTGTGCTCTGGGGAGCCGGAGGGACCCCCGAGGCCCACGGCCCGGAGGCCCGTTGGGCAGAATCCCGGCTTCCCACGGAAACAGCTTTCCTGAGGTGCAGACCCTATCCCAAGGGCTGGTGGCAAGGGAAAGCAAATGCCATCCCCGTCTCTGGAAGAAACCCCAGTGCCCAGCCATGTTCTAAGCCCTCCCCTCCCCCCTGGGCTTCTGGCAGCAGGAGTGAAAAGAGAGGAGCACAGCACTGGGACCCGTTTGACAGAAACCGGCTTCCCACGAGGAAGTCCTTCTCCACGTGCAGACATGCTCCCCAGTGCCTGTGGCAAGGTGAAGGAAATGCCATACACTGACCTGGAAGAGACCACAGGGCCCAGGCACAGTCTGAGCCCTTCCCTCATCCAGGCGGTTTTGCTAGCAGGAGTTCAACCCCAACAAACACAGCCCGGAGACCCCCTGGGGCCCAAACGGCTTCGGAAGAACAATATGCTCTTGCTGTGGAAAACCTATCCCAGGTGCTGTAGCCAGGTCAACAAAATGCCACACACCCAGGTGGAAGAAACAACATGGCCCAGGCATGGTCTAAGCCCCTCACCTCGTCCCTGTGCTCTGGGGAGCCGGAGGGACCACCGAGGCAACGGGCCTGAGGCCCGTTGGGCAGAAAGCCGGCTTCCCACGGAAAGAGCTTTACTGAGGCGCAGACCCTATCCCAAGGGCTGGTGGCAAGGGAAAGCAAATGCCATCCCCTTCTCTGGAAGAGACCCCAGTGCCCAGCCATATTCTAAGCCCTCCCCTCCTTCCTGGGCTTTTGACAGCGGGAGTGAAAAGAGAGGAGCACAGCACTGGAACCCGTTTGACAGAAACCGGCTTCCCACGAGGAAGTCCTTCTCCACGTGCAGACATGCTCCCCAGTACCTGTGGCAAGGTGAAGGAAATGCCATACACTGACCTGGAAGAGACCACAGGGCCCAGGCACAGTCTGAGCCCTTCCCTCATCCCGGCGGTTTTGCTAGCAGGAGTTCAACCCCAACGAACACAGCCCGGAGACCCCCTGGGGCCCAAACGGCTTCCGACGAACAATATGCTCTTGCTGTGGAAAACCTATCCCATGTCGGGGTAGCCAGGTCAACTAAATGCCACACACCCAGGTGGAAGAAACAACATGGCCCAAGCATGGTCTAAGCCCCTCACCTTGTCCTTGTGGTTTGGGGAGCCGGAGGGACCCCCGAGGCCCAAGGCCCTAGGCCCGTTGGGCAGAAAGCTGGCTTCCCAAAGAAACAGCTTTCCTGAGGTGCAGACACTATCCCAAGGGGTGGTGGCAAGGTAAAGCAAATGCCATCCCCTTCTCTAGAAGAAACCCCAGTGCCCAGCCATGTTGTAAGCCCTCCCCTCCTCCCTGGGCTTCTGGCAGCAGGAGTGAAAAGAGCGGAGCACAGCACTGGGACCCGTTTGACGTAAACCGGCTTCCCACGAGGAAGTCCTTCTCCACATGCAGGCATGCTCCCCAGTGCCTGTGGCAAGGTGAAGGAAATGCCATACACTGACCTGAAAGAGACCACAGGGCCCAGGCACAGTCTGAGCCCTTCCCTCATCCCGGCGGTTTTGCTAGCAGGAGTTCAACCCCAAGGAACACAGCCCGGAGACCCCCTGGGGCCCAGGGGCTTCCGACTAACAATATGCTCTTGCTGTGGAAATCCTATTCCCAGTGGGGGTAGCCAGGTCAACAAAATGCCACACACTCAGGTGGAAGAAACAACATGGCCCAGGCATGGTCTAAGCCCCTCACCTCGTCCCTGTGCTCTGGGGAGCCGGAGGGACCCCCGAGGCACACGGCCCGCAAGCCCGTTCGGCAGAAAGCCGGCTTCAAAGGGAAACAGCTTCCCTGAGGTGCAGACACTATCCCAAGGGCTGGTGGTAAGGGAAAGCAAATGCCATCCCCTACTCTGGAAGAAACCCCAGTGCCCAGCCATGTTGTAAGCCCTCCCCTCCTCCCTGGGCTTCTGGCAGCAGGAGTGAAAAGAGAGGAGCACAGCACTGGGACCCGTTTGACAGAAACCGGCTTCGCACGAGGAAGTCCTTCTCCACGTGCAGACATGCTCCCCAGTGCCTGTGGCAAGGTGAAGGAAATGCCATACACTGACCTGGAAGAGACCACAGGGCCCAGGCACAGTCTGAGACCTTCCCTCATCCCGCCGGTTTTGCTAGCAGGAGTTCAACCCCAACGAACACAGCCGGGAGACACCCTGGGGCCCAACGGCTTCAGACGAACAATATGCTCTTGCTGAGGAAAACCTATCCCGAAGTGGGGGTAGCCAGGTCAACAAACTGCTAAACACCCAGGTGGAAGAAACAACATGGCCCAGGCATGGTCTAAGCCCCTCACCTCGTCCCTGTGCTTTGGGGAGCCGGAGGGACCCCCGTGGCCCACGGCCCTGAGGCCCGTTGGGCAGAAAGCCGGCTTCCCACGGAAACAGCTTTCCTGAGGTGCAGACCCTATCCCAAGGGCTGGTGGCAAGGGAAAGCAAATGCCATCCCCTTCTCTGGAAGAAAACCCAGTGCCCAGCCATGTTGTAAGCCCTCCCCTCCTCCCTGGGCTTCTGGCAGCAGGAGTGAAAAGAGAGGAGCACAGGACTGGGAACCGTTTGACAGAAACCGGCTTCCAACGAGGAAGTCTTCCACCACGTGCAGACATGCTCCCCAGTGCCTGTGGCAAGGTGAAGGAAATGCCATACACTGACCTGGAAGAGAGCACAGGGCCCAGGCACAGTCTGAGCCCTTCCCTCATCCCGGTGGTTTTGCTAGCAGGAGTTCAACCCCAAGGAACACAGCCCGGAGACCCCCTGGGGCCCAAATGGCTTCCGACTAACAATATGCTCTTGCTGTGGAAACCCTATCCCAAGTGGGGGTAGCCAGGTCAACAAAATGCCACACACCCAGGTGGAAGAGACAACATGGGCCAAGCATAGTCTAAACCCCTCACCTCGTTTCTGTGCTCTGGGGAGCCGGAGGGCGCCCCGAGGCCCACGGCCCTGAGGCCCGTTGGGCAGAAAGCCGGCTTCCCACGGAAACAGCTTCCTAAGGTGCAGACCCTATCCCAAGGGCTGGTGGCAAGGGAAAGCAAATGCGATCCCCTTCTCTGAAAGAAACCCCAGTGCCCAGCCATGTTCTAAACCCTCCCCTCCTCCCTAGGCTTCTGGCAGCAGGAGTGAAAAGAGAGGAGCACAGCACTGGGACCCGTTTGACAGAAACCGGCTTCCCACGAGGAAGTCCTTCTCCACGTGCAGACATGCTCCCCAGTGCCTGTGGCAAGGTGAAGGAAATGCCATACACTGACCTGGAAGAGAGCACAGGGCCCAGGCACAGTCTGAGCCCTTCCCTCATCCCGGCGGTTTTGCTAGCAGGAGTTCAAACCCAAGGAAAACAGCCCGGAGACCCCCTGGGGCCCAAACGGCTTCCGATGAACAATATGCTCTTGCTGCGGAAATCGTATTCCAAGTGGGGGTAGCCAGGTCAACAAAATGCCACACACCCAGGTGGAAGAGACAACATGGCCCAGGCATGGTCTAAGCCCCTCACCTCGTCCTTGTGGTTTGGGGAGCCGGAGGGACCCCCGAGGGCCACGGCCCTGAGGCCCGTTGGGCAGAAGGCCGGCTTCTCTCGGAAACAGCTTTCCTGAGGTGCAGACCCTGTCCCAAGGGCTGGTGGCAAGGGGAAGCAAATGCCATCCCCTTCTCCGGAAGAAACGCCAGTGCCGAGCCATGTTCTATGCCCTCCCCTCCTCCCTGGGCTTATGGCAGCAGGAGTGAAAAGAGAGGAGCACAGCACTGGGACCCGTTTGACAGAAACCGGCTTCCCACGAGGAAGTCCTTCTCCACGTGCAGACATGCTCCCCAGTGCCTGTGGCAAGGTGAAGGAAATGCCATACACTGACCTGGAAGAGACCACAGGGCCCAGGCACAGTCTGAG
Organism: Ursus arctos; assembly: GCF_023065955.2. NCBI lineage: Eukaryota > Metazoa > Chordata > Mammalia > Carnivora > Ursidae > Ursus > Ursus arctos. The sequence continues at coordinate 85,809,087 of NW_026623089.1, read as the reverse complement.
CCCTTCCCTCATCCCGGCGGTTTTGCTAGCAGCAGTTCAACCCCAAGGAACACAGCCCGGAGACCCCCTGGGGCCCAAACGGCTTCCGAGGAACAATATGCTCTTGCTGTGGAAATCCTATCCCAAGTGGGGGTAGCCAGGTCAACAAAATGCCACACACCCAGGTGGAAGAGACAACATGGCCCAGGCATGGTCTAAGTCCCTCACCTCGTCCCTGTGTTCTGGGGAGCCGGAGGGACCCCCAAGGCCCACGGCCCTGAGGCCCGTTGGGCAGAAAGGCGGCTTCCCACGGAGACAGCTTTCCTGAGGTGCAGACCCTATCCCAAGGGCTGGTGGCAAGGGAAAGCAAATGCCATCCCCTTCTCTGGAAGAAACCCTAGTGCCCAGCCATGTTCTAAGCCCTCCCCTCCTCCCTGGGCTTCTGGCAGCAGGAGTGAAAAGAGAGGAGCACAGCACTGGGACCCGTTTGACAGAAACCGGCATCCCACGAGGAAGTCCTTCTCCACGTGCAGACATGCTCCCCAGTGCCTGTGACAAGGTGAAGGAAATGCCATACACTGACCTGGAAGAGACCACAGGGCCCAGGCACAGTCTGAGCCCTTCCCTCATCCTGGCGGTTTTGCTAGCAGGAGTTCAACCCCAAGGAAAACAGCCCAGAGACCCCCTGGGGCCAAAACGGCTTCCGACTAACAATATGCTCTTGCTGCGGAAATCCTATCCCAAGTGCGGGTAACCAGGTCAACAAAATGCCACACACCCAGGTGGAAGGAACAACATGGCCCAGGAATGGTCTAAGCCCCTCACCTCGTCCCTGTGCTCTGGGGAGCCGGAGGGACCCCCGAGGCCCACGGCCCGGAGGCCCGTTGGGCAGAATCCCGGCTTCCCACGGAAACAGCTTTCCTGAGGTGCAGACCCTATCCCAAGGGCTGGTGGCAAGGGAAAGCAAATGCCATCCCCGTCTCTGGAAGAAACCCCAGTGCCCAGCCATGTTCTAAGCCCTCCCCTCCCCCCTGGGCTTCTGGCAGCAGGAGTGAAAAGAGAGGAGCACAGCACTGGGACCCGTTTGACAGAAACCGGCTTCCCACGAGGAAGTCCTTCTCCACGTGCAGACATGCTCCCCAGTGCCTGTGGCAAGGTGAAGGAAATGTCATACACTGACCTGGAAGAGACCACAGGGCCCAGGCACAGTCTGAGCCCTTCCCTCATCCCAGCGGTTTTGCTAGCAGGAGTTCAACCCCAAGGAACACAGCCCGGAGACCCCCTGGGGCCCAAAGGGCTTCCGACTAACAATATGCTCTTGCTGTGGAAATCCTATCCCAAGTGGGGGTAGCCAGGTCAACAAAATGCCACACACCCAGGTGGAAGAGACAACATGGCCCAGGCATGGTCTAAGCCCCTCACCTAGTCCTTGTGGTTTGGGGAGCCGGAGGGACCCCCGAGGGCCACGGCCCTGAGGCCCGTTGGGTAGAAAGCCGGCTTCCCTCGGAAACAGCTTTCCTGAGGTGCAGACCCTGTCCCAAGGGCTGGTGGCAAGGGGAAGCAAATGCCATCCCCTTCTCCGGAAGAAACGCCAGTGCCGAGCCATGTTCTATGCCCTCCCCTCCTCCCTGGGCTTATGGCAGCAGGAGTGAAAAGAGAGGAGCACAGCACTGGGACCCGTTTGACAGAAACCGGCTTCCCACGAGGAAGTCCTTCTCCACGTGCAGACATGCTCCCCAGTGCCTGTGGCAAGGTGAAGGAAATGCCATACACTGACCTGGAAGAGACCACAGGGCCCAGGCACAGTCTGAGCCCTTCCCTCATCCTGGGGGTTTTGCTAGCAGGAGTTCAACCCCAACGAAAACAGCCCGGAGACCCCCTGGGGCCAAAACGGCTTCAGACTAACAATATGCTCTTGCTGTGGAAATCCTATCCCAAGAGGGGGTAGCCAGGTCAACAAAATGCCACACACCCAGGTGGAAGAGACAACATGGCCCAGGCATGGTCTAAGCCCCTCACCTCGTCCCTGTGCTCTGGGGAGCCGGAGGGACCCCCGAGGCCCACGGCCCGGAGGCCCGTTGGGCAGAATCCCGGCTTCCCACGGAAACAGCTTTCCTGAGGTGCAGACCCTATCCCAAGGGCTGGTGGCAAGGGAAAGCAAATGCCATCCCCGTCTCTGGAAGAAACCCCAGTGCCCAGCCATGTTCTAAGCCCTCCCCTCCCCCCTGTGCTTCTGGCAGCAGGAGTGAAAAGAGAGGAGCACAGCACTGGGACCCGTTTGACAGAAACCGGCTTCCCACGAGGAAGTCCTTCTCCACGTGCAGACATGCTCCCCAGTGCCTGTGGCAAGGTGAAGGAAATGCCATACACTGACCTGGAAGAGACCACAGGGCCCAGGCACAGTCTGAGCCCTTCCTTCATCCCGGCGGTTTTGCTAGCAGGAGTTCAACCCCAAGGAACAGAGCCCGGAGACCCCCTGGGGCTCAAACGGCTTCCGACTAACAATATGCTCTTGCTGTGGAAATCCTATCCCAAGTGGGGGTAGCCAGGTCAACAAAATGCCACACACCCAGGTGGAAGAGACAACATGGCCCAAGCATGGTCTAAGCCCCTCACCTCGTTCCTGTGCTCTGGGGAGCCGGAGGGCCCCCCGAGGCCCACGGCCCTGAGGCCCGTTGGGCAGAAAGCCGGCTTCCCACGGAAACAGCTTCCTGAGGTGCAGACCTTATCCCAAGGGCTGGTGGCAAGGGAAAGCAAATGCCATCCCCTTCTATGGAAGAAAACCCAGTGCCCAGCCATGTTGTAAGCCCTCCCCTCCTCACTGGGCTTCTGGCAGCAGGAGTGAAAAGAGAGGAGCACAGCACTGGGACCCGTTTGACAGAAACCGGCTTCCCACGAGGAAGTCCTTCTCCACGTGCAGACATGCTCCCCAGTGCTTGTGGCAAGGTGAAGGAAATGCCATACACTGACCTGGAATAGACCACAGGGCCCAGGCACAGTCTGAGCCCTTCCCTCATCCTGGGGGTTTTGCTAGCAGGAGTTCAACCCCAAGGAAAACAGCCCGGAGACCCCCTGGGGCCAAAACGGCTTCGGACTAACAATATGCTCTTGCTGCGGAAATCCTATCCCAAGTGCGGGTAACCAGGTCAACAAAATGCCACACACCCAGGTGGAAGGAAAACATGGCCCAGGCATGGTCTAAGCCCCTCACCTCGTCCCTGTGCTCTGGGGAGCCGGAGGGACCCCCGAGGCCCACGGCCCGGAGGCCCGTTGGGCAGAATCCCGGCTTCCCACGGAAACAGCTTTCCTGAGGTGCAGACCCTATCCCAAGGGCTGGTGGCAAGGGAAAGCAAATGCCACCCCCTTCTCTGGAAGAAACCCCAGTGCCCAGCCATGTTCTAAGCCCTCCCCTCCTCAGTGGGCTTCTGGCAGCAGGAGTGAAAAGAGAGGAGCACAGCACTGGGACTCGTTTGACAGAAACCGGCTTCCCACGAGGAAGTCCTTCTCCACGTGCAGACATGCTCCCCAGTGCCTGTGGCAAGGTGAAGGAAATGCCATACACTGACCTGGAAGAGACCACAGGGCCCAGGCACAGTCTGAGCCCTTCCCTTATCCTGGCGGTTTTGCTAGCAGGAGTTCAACCCCAGGAACACAGCCCGGAGACCCCCTGGGGCCAAAACGGCTTCCGACGAACAATATGCTCTTGCTGTGGAAAACCTATCCCAAGTGGGGGTAGCCAGGTCAACAATCTGCTAAACACCCAGGGGGAAGAAACAACATGGCCCAGGCATGGTCTAAGCCCCTCACCTCGTCCATGTGCTCTGGGGATCGGAGGGACCCCCGAGGCCTACGGCCCTGAGGCCCGTTGGGGAGAAAGCCGGCTTCCCACGGAAACAGCTTTCCTGAGGTGCAGACCCTATCCCAAGGGCTGGTGGCAAGGGAAAGCAAATGCCATCCCCTTCTCTGGAAGAAACGCCAGTGCCCAGCCATGTTCTAAGCCCTCCCGTCCTCCCTGGGCTTATGGCAGCAGGAGTGAAAAGAGAGGAGCACAGCACTGGGACCCGTTTGACAGAAACCGGCTTCCCACGAGGAAGTCCTTCTCCACGTGCAGACATGCTCCCCAGTGCCTGTGGCAAGGTGAAGGAAATGCCATACACTGACCTGGAAGAGACCACAGGGCCCAGGCACAGTCTGAGCCCTTCCCTCATCCCGGCGGTTTTGCTAGCAGGAGTTCAACCCCAAGGAACACAGCCCGGAGACCCCCTGGGGCCAAAACGGCTTCCGACTAACAGTATGCTCTTGCTGTGGAAAACCTATCCCAAGTGGGGGTAGCCAGGTCAACAAACTGCTAAACACCCAGTTGGAAGAAACAACATGGCCCAGGCATGGTCTAAGCCCCTCACCTCGTCCCTGTGCTTTGGGGAGCCGGAGGGACCCCGAGGCCCACGGCCCTGAGGCCCGTTGGGCAGAAAGCCGGCTTCCCACGGAAACAGCTTTCCTGAGGTGCAGACCCTATCCCAAGGGCTGGTGGCAAGGGAAAGCAAATGCCATCCCCTTCTCTGGAAGAAAACCCAGTGCCCAGCCATGTTGTAAGCCCTCCCCTCCTCCCTGGGCTTCTGGCAGCAGGAGTGAAAAGAGAGGAGCACAGCACTGGGACCCGTTTGACATAACCGGCTTCCCACGAGGAAGTCCTTCTCCACGTGCAGACATGCTCCCCAGTGCCTGTGGCAAGGTGAAGGAAATGCCATACACTGACCTGGAATAGACCGCAGGACCCAGGCACAGTCTGAGCCCTTCCCTCATCCCGGCGATTTTGCTTGCAGGTGTTCAACCGCAAGAACACAGCCCGGAGACCCCCTGGGGCCAAAACAGCTTTCGACTAACAACATACTATTGCTTTGGAAATCCTATCCCAAGTGGGGATAGCCAGGTCAACAAAATGCCACACACCCAGGTGGAAGAAACAACATGGCCCAGGCATGGTCTAAGCCCCTCACCTCGTCCCTGTGCTCTGGGGAGCCGGAGGGACCCCCGAGGCCCACGGGCCTGAGGCCCGTTGGGCAGAAAGCCGGCTTCCCACGGAAACAGCTTTCTTGAGGTGCAGACCCTATCCCAAGGGCTGGGGGCAAGGGAAAGCAAATGCCATCCCCTTCTCTGGAAGAAACGCCAGTGCCCAGCCATGTTGTAAGCCCTCCCCTCCTCCCTGGGCTTCTGGCAGCAGGTGTGAAAAGAGAGGAGCACAGCACTGGGACCCGTTTGACAGAAACCGGCTTCGCACGAGGAAGTCCTTCTCCACGTGCAGACATGCTCCCCAGTGCCTGTGGCAAGGTGAACGAAATGCCATACACTGACCTGGAATAGACCACAGGGCCCAGGCACAGTCTGAGCCCTTCCCCATCCCGGCGGTTTTGCCAGCAGGAGTTCAACCCCAAGGAACACAGACCGGAGACTCCCTGGGGCCCAAACGGCTTCCGACTAACAATATGCTCTTGCTGTGGAAATCCTATCCCAAGTGGTGGTAGCCAGGTCAACAAAATGCCACACACCCAGGTGGAAGAAACAACATGGCCCAGGCATGGTCTAAGCCCCTCACCTCGTCCCTGTGCTCTGGGGAGCCGGAGGGACCCCCGAGGCCAACGGCCCAGAGGGCCGTTGGGCAGAAACCCGGCTTCCCACGGAAACAGCTTTCCTGAGGTACAGACCCTGTCCCAAGGGCTGGTGGCAAGGGCAAGCAAATGCCATCCCCTTCTCTGGAAGAAACCCCAGTGCCCAGCCATGTTGTAAGCCCTTCCCTCCTCCCAGGGCTTCTGGCAGCAGGAGTGAAAAGAGAGGAGCACAGCACTGGGACCCGTTTGACAGAAACCGGCTTCCCACGAGGAAGTCCTTCTCCACGTGCAGACATGCTCCCCAGTGCCTGTGGCAAGGTGAAGGAAATGCCATACACTGACCTGGAAGAGACCACAGGGCCCAGGCACAGTCTGAGCCCTTCCCTCATCCCGGCGGTTTTGCTAGCAGGAGTTCAACCCCAAGAACACAGCCCGGAGACCCCCTTGGGTCAAAAGGGCTTCCGACTAACAATATGCTATTGCTGTGGAAATCCTAACCCAAGTGGGGGTAGCCAGGTCAACAAAATGCCACACACCCAGGTGGAAGAAACAACATGGCCCAGGCATGGTCTAAGCCCCTCACCTCGTCCCTGTGCTCTGGGGAGCCGGAGGGACCCCCGAGGCCCACGGCCCTGAGGCCCGTTGGGCAGAAAGCCGGCTTCCCACGAAAACAGCTTTCTTGAGGTGCAGACCCTATCCCAAGGGCTGGAGGCAAGGGAAAGCAAATGCCATCCCCTTCTCTGGAAGAAACCCCAGTTCCCAGCCATGTTGTAAGCCCTCCCCTCCTCCCTGGGCTTCTGGCAGCAGGAGTGAAAAGAGAGGAGCACAGCACTGGGACCCGTTTGACAGAAACCGGCTTCCCACGAGGAAGTCCTTCTCCACGTGCAGACATGCTCCCCAGTGCCTGTGGCAAGGTGAAGGAAATGCCATACACTGACCTGGAAGAGACCACAGGGCCCAGGCACAGTCTGAGCCCTTCCCTCATCCCGGCGGTTTTGCTAGCAGGAGTTCAACCCCAACGAACACAGCCCGGAGACCCCCTGGGGCCCAAACGGCTTTGGACGAACAATATGCTCTTGCTGTGGAAAACCTATCCCAAGTGAGGGTAGCCAGGTCAACAAACTACTAAACACCCAGTTGGAAGAAACAAGATGGCCCAGGCATGGTCTTAGCCCCTCACCTCGTCCCTGTGCTTTGGGGAGCCGGTGGGACCCGCGAGGCCCACGGCCCTGAGGCCCGTTGGGCAGAAAGCCGGCTTCCCACGGAAACAGCTTTCCTGAGGTGCAGACCCTATCCCAAGGGCTGGTGGCAAGGGAAAGCAAATGCCATCCCCTTCTCTGGAAGAAACCCCAGTGCCCAGCCATGTTGTAAGCCCTCCCCTCGTCCCTGGCCTCTGGCAGCAGGAGTCAAAAGAGTGGAGCACAGCACTGGGACGCATTTGACAAAAACCGGCTTCCCATGACAAAGTCCTTCTCCACGTGCAGACTTGTTCCCAAGTGCCGAGGACATAGTACTGAGACATATTTGGCAAAAACGGGTTCCAATGAAATATATTTCTTGATTTGCAAACTCTATCTTACGTTGTTGTGGCAAGGTATAGTATGTGCCATACACTTATGTGTAAGAAATAACAGTGCCCATGGACGGTCTGAGCCCTAGGATCATCACTGTTCTTTTGGTATCATGAGTTAAAACCGAGGCAAACAGCACTGAGAAAATTTGGCAAAAACCGCCTTTCAATGAAATATATTTTCTCTTTTGCAAACTGTATCATAATTGTTTGTGCTAATGTAAATAAAATGCCATAGGCTTATCTGTGAGAAACAGAAGTGTCCAGGTACGGTCTGAGCCCTCATATCATCATTGTTCTTTTGGTAGCATTAGTTAATCCGAAGCAACACGGTATTGGACACATTTGGCAAAAAACCGCTTCCAACGAAAAATATTTTCTTCATGTTGAAACCCTATTATATGTGGTTTGGGCAATGTAAAGAAAATGCCACACCCTTATGTGTAAGAAACAACATTACCCAGGAACAGTCTAAGCCCTAACATCATCACTGTGCTTTTGGTAGCATGAGTGAAACCCGAGGAATACAGCACTTAGACACATTTGGGAAAAACCGGCTTCCAATGAAAACTATTTTCTTAACGTGGAAACCCTATCACAAGGGGTTGTGGAAAGTAAAGTAAAAAAGCGGAGTTCCAACGAGAAATATTTTCTTCACGTGGAAACCCGTTCCTGGGCACTGTTGTTTCTTACAGATAAGTGTATGGCATTTATTTATCTGGCCCTAACCACTTACGTTAGGGTTTGAAAGGGAAGAAAATATTCGTTGGAACACGATTTTTGCCAAATGTGTCTTAGTGCTGTTTGCCTCCGCTTTAACTCCCGCTACCAAAAGCACAGTGCTGATATTAGGGCTCAGACTGTTCCAGGGCACTGTTGTTTCTTACAGATAAGCATATGACATTTTCTTTACCTTGCCGAAAGCAGTTATGATAGGGTTTGCACATGAAGAAAATATTTTTCGTTGGACGTGGGTTTTTGTCAAATGTGTCTCAATGCTGTGTTCCTCAGGTTCCGGTTCGGGTTCGGATTCGTGTTAGGGTTCGGGTTCGGGTTCGGGTTAGGTTTCGGGTTCGGGTTCGGGTTCAGGTTTAGGGTTCGGGTTCGGGTTCGGGTTAGGGTTCGGGTTAAGGTTAGGGTTCGGGTTAGGTTTCGAGTTAGGGTTTGGGTTCGGGTTCAGGTTAGGGTGCGGGTTCGGGTTCGGGTTAGGGTTGGGGTTGGGATTCGGGTTCGGGTTCGGGTTCGGGTTAGGGTTCGGGTTCGGGTTCAGGTACGGATTCGGGTTAGGGTTCGGGTTCGGGTTCGGGTTAGGGTTCGGGTTAGGGTTCGCGTTAGGGTTCGGGTTAGGGTTCGGGTTCGGGTTCGGGTTCGGGTTAGGGTTCGGGTTTGGGTTAGGGTTCGGGTTCGGGTTCGGGTTAGGGTTAGGGTTCGGGTTCGGGTTAGGGTTCGGGTTCGGGTTAGGGTTAGGGTTAGGGTTCGGGTTCGGGTTAGGGTTAGGGTTCGGGTTAGGGTTAGGGTTAGGGTTCGGGTTAGGGTTAGGGTTAGGGTTCGGGTTAGGGTTAGGGTTAGGGTTAGGGTTCGGGTTAGGGTTAGGGTTAGGGGTTAGGGTTAGGGTGAGGGTTAGGGTTAGGGTTAGGGTTCGGGTTAAGGGTTAGGGGTTAGGGTTAGGGTGAGGGTTAGGGTTAGGTTTCGGGTTAGGGTTAGGGGTTAGGGTTAGGGTTCGGGTTAGGGTTAGGGTTAGGGGTTAGGGTTCGGGTTAGGGGTTCGGGTTAGGGTTCAGGTTAGGGTTAGGGTTAGGGTTAGGGTTCGGGTTAGGGTTAGGGTTAGGGTTAGGGTTCGGGTTAGGTTTCGGGTTCGGGTTAGGGTTAGGGTTAGGGTTCGGGTTAGGGTTAGGGTTAGGGTTAGGGTTCTGGTTAGGGTTAGGGTTAGGGTTCGGGTTCGGGTTAGGGTTAGGGTTCGGGTGAGGTTAGGGTTAGGGTTAGGGTTAGGGTTAGGGTTAGGGTTCGGGTTAGGGTTAGGGTTCGGGTTAGGGTTAGGGTTCGGGTTAGGGTTCGGGTTAGGGTTCGGGTTAGGGTTAGGGTTAGGGTTAGGGTTCGGTTAGGGTTAGGGTTAGGGTTAGGGGGTTAGGGTTAGGGTTAGGGTTCGGTTTAGGGTTAGGGTTAGAGGGTTAGGGTTAGGGTTAGAGGGTTAGGGTTAGGGTTAGGGTTAGGGTTAGGGGTTAGGGTTAGGGTTAGCGTTAGGGTTAGGGGTTAGGGTTAGGGTTAGGGTTAGGGTTAGGTGTTAGGGTTAGGGTTAGGGTTAGGGTTCGGGTTAGGGTTCGGGTTAGGGTTTGGGTTAGGGTTAGGGTTAGGGTTAGGGTTCGGGTTAGGGTTCGGGTTAGGGTTAGGGTTCGGGTTCTGGTTAGTTTTAGGGTTAGGGTTAGGGTTCAGTTTAGGGATAGGGTTAGGGTTTGGGTTAGGGTTAGGGTTAGGGTTAGGGTTAGGGTTCGGGTTAGGGTTTGGGTTAGGGTTAGGGTTAGTGTGCAGGTTCGGTTTTGGGTTAGGGTTTGGGTTCCGGTAACTTTTGGTTTAGGGTTAGTGTTTGGCTTCGGGTTCTGGTTTGGTTTAGGGTTAGGGTTCGGGTTAGGGTTAGGGTTAGGGTTCATGTTCAGGTTCCGGTTAGGGTTCGTGTTCGGGTTAGGGTTAGTGTTAGGTTTAGGGTTAGGTTTAGGGTTTGGGTTTGGGTTAGGTTTAGGGTTAGGGTTAGAGTTAGGGTTAGGTTTTGGGTTAGGGTTACGGTTTGGATTCAGATTCGGGTTAGGGTTAGGGTTAGGGTTAGGGTTAGGGTTCAGGTTCAGGTTAGGGCTAGGGTTCAGGTTAGGGTTAGGGTTAGGGTTAGTGTGCGGGTTCGGTTTTGGGTTAGGGTTTGGGTTCCGGTAACTTTTGGTTTAGGGTTAGTGTTTGGCTTCGGGTTCGGGTTATGTTTAGGGTTAGGGTTCGGGTTAGGGTTAGGGTTAGGGTTCAGGTTCAGGTTCCGGTTAGGGTTCGTGTTCGGGTTAGGGTTAGTGTTAGGTTTAGGGTTAGGTTTAGGGTTTGGGTTCGGGTTAGGTTTAGGGTTAGGGTTAGGGTTAGGAGTAGGTTTTGGGTTAGGGTTACAGTTTGGATTCAGATTCGCGTTAGGGTTAGGGTTAGGGTTAGGGTTAGGGTTCAGGTTCAGGTTAGGGCTAGGGTTCAGGTTAGGGTTAGGGTTAGGGTTAGGATTAGGGTTCGGGTTAGGGTTAGGGTTAGGGTTAGGGTTAAGTTTGAGGTTAGGGTTCGGGTTCGGGTTAGGGTTCCTCTTAGGGTTCGGTTTAGGTTAGGGTTAGGGTTAGGTTTGGGTTAGGTTTAGGGTTTGGATTCGGATTCGGGTTAGGCTAAGGGTTAGGTTTCGGGTTACGGTTCGGGTTCAGGTTCGGGTTCGGTTTCGGGTTCGGGTTCGGGTTCGGGTTAGAGTTAGGGTTAGTGTTAGGTTTAGGGTTAGGGTTAGGGTTTGGGTTAGGGTTAGGGTTCGGGTTATTGTTAGGGTTAGGGTTCAGGTTCAGGTTCCGTTTAGGGTTCGTGTTCGGGTTAGGGTTAGTGGTAGGTTTAGGGTTCGGGTTCGGGTTCGGGTTAGGGTTCGGGTTCGGGTTCGGGTTAGGGTAAAGGTTAGGTTTCGGTTTAGGGTTAGGGTTTGGGTTAGGGTTAGGGTTAGTGTTAGGTTCGGGTTAGGTTTAGGTTTCGGGTTCGTGTTAGGGTTCGGGTTCACTTTGGGGTTAGGGTTAGGGTTCAGGTTCACGTTTCAGTTAGGGTTCGTGTTCGGGTTAGAGTTAGGGTTAGGGTTCGGGTTCGGGTTCGGGTTTGGGTTCGGGTTAAGGTTAGGTTTCGGCTTAGGGTTAGGGTTTGGGTTAGGGTTAAGTTTAGTGTTAGGTTTCGGGTTAGGGTTAGGGTTTGGATTCGGATTCGGGTTAGGGTTAGAGTTAGGGTTCGGTTTAGGGTCACGGTTAGCGTTAGGGTTAGGGTTCGGGTTCGGGTTAGGGTTAGGGTTATGGTTCAGGTTAGTGATAGAGTTAGGGTTAGGGTCGGGTTACGGTTAGGGTTCGGGTTAGGGTTACGGTTAGGGTTAGGGTTAGGGTTCGGGTTCGGGTTAGGGTTAGGGTTAGGTTTCAGGTTAGGGATCGAGTTAGGGTTAGCGTCGGGTTAGCGTTAGAGTTACGGTTAGCGTTAGGGTTAGGGTTCGGGTTAGGGTTAGGGTTAGGGATAGGGTAGGTTTCCGGTTAGGGATAGGGTTAGAGTTAGGGTTGAGTTAGGGTTAGGGTTCGGGTTATGGTTACGGTTAGGGTTAGGGTTCGGGTTGGGTTAGGATTAGGCTTAGGGTTAGGGTTAGGGTCTGGGTTTGGTTTTGGGTTCGGTTTAGGGTTAGGGTGAGGTTTAGGGTTTGGGTTCGGGTTAGGTTAGGGTTATGGTTAGGGTTCAGGTTCGGGTTAGGGTTAGGGTTCAGGTTAAGGTTAGGGTTATGTTTCGGGTTGGGTTAGGGTTAGGGTTCGTGTTCGGTTGAGGGTTCAGGTTCGGGTTAGGGTTAGGGTTAGGGTTAGGGTTCGGGTTAGGGTTCGGTTTAGGGTTAGGGGTAGGTTTCGGGTTCGGGTTAGCGTTAGGGTTTGGGTTTGGTTTCGGGTTAGGGTTAGTGTTAGGGTTCAGGTTAGGGTTCGAGTTCGGGTTACGGTTAGGGTTACGGTTCGCGTTCGGGTTAGGGTTCGGGTTAGGGTACGGGTTAGAGTTAGGGTTAGGGTTAAGGTTGAGGTTAGGTTTCGGGTTCCGGTTAGGGTTCCTGTTAGGGTTCGGTTTAGGGTTAGGTTTAGGGTTAGGTTTGGGTTAGGTTTAGGGTTTGGATTCGGATTCGGGTTAGGATTAGGGTTAGGGTTCGGGTTAGGGTTAGGGTTAGGGTTCGGGTTAGGTTTCGGGTTCGGGATACGGTTTGGTTTTGGGTTACGGTTAGGGTTCAGGTTCAGGTTCGGTTTCGGTTTCGGGTTCAGGTTCAGGTTCGGGTTAGAGTTAGGGTTAGGGTTAGGTTTCGGGTTAGGCTTAGGGTTTGGATTCAGATTCGGGTTAGGGTTAGTGTTAGGGTTAGGGTTAGGGTTCAGGTTCGGTTGAGGGTTCAGTTTCGGGTTAGGGTTAGGATTATGTTTAGGGTTGGGGTTCGTGTTAGGGTTCGGGTTAGGGTTAGTGTTCCTCTTAGGGTTCGGTTTAGGGTTAGGGTTAGGGTTAGGTTTGGGTTAGGCTTTGGGTTTGGATTCGGGTTCGGGTTAGGGTTCGGTTAGGGTTCGGTTTCGGGTTAGGGTTAGGGTTCGGGTTCGGGTTAGGGTTAGGGTTCGGGTGAGGTTTAGGGTTAGGGTTAGGTTTAGGTTTCGGGTTACGGTTAGGGTTCAGGTTCGGGGTTGGTTTCGTGTTCAGGTTCGGGTTAGGGTTAGGGTTAGGGTTAGGGTTCGGGTTCCGGTTAGGGTTAGGGTTAGGGTTAGGGTTAGGGTTAGGATTAGCTTTCGGTTTAGGGTTAGGGTTAGGGTTCAGTTTCGGCTTCAGATTCGGGTTAGGGTAGGGTGAAGTTTCAGATTAGGGTGAGGGTTAGGGTTAGAGTTAGGTTTCGGGTTAGGGTTCCGGTTAGGGTTAGGGTTCCTCTTAGGGTTGTGGTTACGGTTAGGGTTAGGGTTAGGGTTAGGGTTAGGGTTCAGGTTAGGGATAGGGTTAGGTTTCGGGTTAGGGTTAGGGTTAGGGTTCAGGTTCAGGTTCCGGTTAGGGTTCGTGTTCGGGTTAGGGTTAGTGTTAGGTTTAGGGTTAGGTTTATGGTTAGGGTTAAGGTTAGTGTGCGGGTTCGGTTTTGGGTTAGGGTTTGGGTTCGGGTAACGTTTGGGTTAGGGTTAGTGTTTGGCTTCGGGTTCGGGTTAGGTTTAGGGTTAGGGTTCGGGTTAGGGTTAGGGTTAGGGTTCAGGTTCAGGTTCCGGTTAGGGTTCGTTTTCGGGTTAGGGTTAGTGTTAGGTTTAGGGTTAGGTTTAGGGTTAGGGTTAGGGTTCAGGTTAGGGATAGGTTTAAGGTTAGGGTTAGGGTTAGTGTTCTGGCTCGGGTTAGGGTTAGGGTTCGGATTAGCGTTAGTGTTAGTTTTAGGGTTAGGGTTAGGGTTACGGTTCGGGTTAGGGTTAGGGTGAGGTTTAGCGTTTGGGTTCGGGTTAGGTTTTGGATTAGGGTTAGGGTTAGGGTTCGGGTTAGGTTTTGGTGTGGTTTAGGGTTAGGGTTCGGGTGAGTTAGGGTTAGGGTTAGGGTTAGGGTTCGTGTTCGGTTGAGGTTTCAGGTTCGGGTTAGGGTTAGGGTTTGGGTTCGGGTTAACGTTAGGGTTAGGGTTAGGTTTAGGGTTACAGTTCGGTTTAGGGTTAGGGTGAGGTTTAGGGCTTGGGTTCGGGTTAGGTTTAGGGTTATGGTTAGGGTTCAGGTTCGGGTTAGGGTTAGAGTTCAGGTTAGGGTTAGGGTTAGGGTTAGGATTAGGGTTAGGGTTAGGGGTAGGGTTAGGGTTCGTGTTAGCGTTAGGGTTAGGGTTTGGTTTCGGGTTAGGGTTAGTGTTAGGGTTCAGGTTAGGGTTCGAGTTCGGATTAGAGTTAGGGTTACGGTACGGGTTCGGGTTAGGGTTCGGGTTAGGGTACAGGTTAGAGTTAGGGTTAGTGTTAAGGTTGAGGTTAGGGTTCGGGTTCGGGTTAGGGTTAGGGTTAGAGTTCAGGTTAGGGATAGGGTTGGGGTAAGGGTCGGGTTAGGGTTCGAGTTAGGGTTCGGGTTCGGGTTAGGATTAGGTTTCGGGTGAGGTTAGTGTTAGGGTTTGGTTAGGGTTAGTTTCGGGTTAGTGTTAGGTTACGGGTTCGTGTTAGGTTTCGGGTTCACATTCAGGTTAGGGTTACGGTTAGGGGTCGGGTTAGGGTTCGGTTTCGGGTTAGGGTTAGGGTTAGGGTTAGGGTTCGGGTTAGGGTTCGGGTGAGGTTTAGGGTTTGAATTCGGGTTAGGTTTAGGGTTAGGGTTAGGGTTAGGGTTAGGGTTACGGTTCGGGTTAGGGTTAGGGTTAGGGTTAGGGTTAGGGTTAGGGTTCGTGTTCGGTTGAGGGTTCATGTTCGGGTTATGGTTAGGGTTTGGGTTCGGGTTAGCGTTACGGTTAGGGTTAGGGTTAGGGTTTCGGTTCGGGTTAGGGTTACGGTTAGGGTTAGGGTTCGGGTTCTGGTTAGTGTTAGGGTTAGGGTTAGGGTTCAGTTTAGGGATAGGGTTAGGATAAAGGTCGGGTTAGGGTTCGGGTTACGGTTCGGGTTTGGGTTAGGGTTAGGGTTCGGGTTAGGATTAGGGTTAGGGTTAGGTTTCGGGTTCGGTTTAGGGTAAAGGTTAGGTTTCGGGTTAGGGTTAGGGTTTGGGTTAGGGTTAGGGTTAGGATTAGGTTCGGGTTAGGGTTAGGTTACAGGTTCGTGTTAGTTTTCGGGTTCACGTTCTGGTTAGGGTTAGGGTTAGGGTGAGAGTTAGGTTCCGGGTTAGGGTTCCGGTTAGGGTTAGGGTTACTCTTAGGGTTGTGGTTACGGTTGGGGTTAGGGTTAGGTTAGGGTTAGGGTTATGGTTCTGGTTAGGCTTAGGGTTAGGGTTAGGGTTCAGGTTAGGGATAGGGTAAGGTTTAGGGTTAGGGTTAGTGTTCGGGTTCGGGTTAGGGTTAGGGTTAGGGTTCGGGTTAGCGTTAGGGTTAGGGTTAGGGTTAGGGTTAGGGTTACGTTTCGGGTTAGGGTTAGGGTGAAGTTTAGGGTTTGGTTTCGGGTTACGTTTAGGGTTAGGGTTAGTTTTCGGGTTCGGGTTAGGGTTCATGTTAAGGTTAGGGTTAGGTTTTGGTGTGGGTTAGGGTTAGTGTTAGGGTTTGGGTTAGGGTTCATGTTCGGTTGAGGGTTCAGGTTCGGGTTAGGGTTAGGGTTATGGTTAGGTTTAGGGTTCGGGTTAGGGTTCGGGATAGGGTTAGTGTTCCTCTTAGGGTTCGGTTTAGGGTTAGGGGTAGGGTTAGATTTGGGTTAGGCTTTGGGTTTGGATTTAGGTTCGGGTTAGGGTTAGGATTAGGGTTCGGGTGAGGGTTATGGTTAGTGTTCGGTTAGGGTTCGGGTTCGGGTTAGGGTTCGGGTTAGGGTTAGGGTTCGGGTGAGGTTTAGGGCTAGGGTTAGGTTTAGGTTTCGGGTTACGGTTAGGGTTTAGGTTCGGGGTCAGTTTCGTGTTCAGGTTCGGGTTAGGGTTAGGGTTAGGGTTCGGGTTCCGGTTAGGGTTAGGGTTAGGGTTAGAATTTGGGTTCGGTTTAGGGTTAGGGTTAGGGTTCAGTTTCGGCTTCAGATTCGGGTTAGGGTAGGGTGAGGTTTCAGATTAGGGTTAGGGTTAGGGTTAGACTTAGGGTTCGGGTTAGGGTTCCTGTTTGGGTTAGGGTTCCTCTTAGGGTTGGGGTTACGGTTGGGGTTAGGGTTAGGTTCGGGTTAGGGTTAGGGTTCAAGTTAGGGTTAGGTTTCGGTTTCGGGGTAGGCTTAGGGTTAGGTTTAGGGTTCAGGTTAGGGATAGGGTTAGGGTTAGGGTTAGTGTTCGGGCTCGGGTTAGGGTTAGGGTTAGGGTTAGGGTTCGGGTTAGCGTTAGGGTTAGGGTTAGGGTTAGGGTTAGGGATACGGTTCGGGTTAGGGTTAGGGTTAGGTTTAGGGTTTGGGTTCGGGTTAGGTTTAGGGTTAGGGTTAGGTTTCGGATTCGGGTTAGGGTTAGGGTTCAGGTTAAGTTTATGGTTAGGTTTTGGTGTGGGTTAGGGTTAGGGTTAGGGTTAGGGTTAGGGATAGGGTTGGGTAAGGATCGGGTTAGGGTTAGGGTTAGGGGTAGGGTTAGGGTTAGGGTTCGAGTTCGCGTTAGGGTTAGGGTTACGGTTCGGGTTCGGGTTAGAGTACGGGTTAGAGTTACGGTTAGGGTTAAGGTTGAGGTTAGGGTTCGGGTTAGGGTTCCTCATAGGGTTCGGTTTAGGGTTAGGGTTAGGGTTAGGTTTGGGTTAGGTTTAGGGTTTGGATTCAGATTCGGGTTAGGGGTAGGCGTAGGGTTCGGGTTAGGGATCGGGTTCAGGATAGGATTAGGTTTCGGGTTATGTTTAGGGTTCAGGTTCGGGTTAGGGTTAGGGTTAGGATTCAGGTTAGGGATAGGGTTAGGTTAGGGTTGGGTTAGGGTTAGGTTTCGGGTTAGGGTTATGGTTAGGGTTAGGGTTAGGTTAGGGTTAGGGTTACGGTTAGGGTTAGGGTTAGGGTTAGGGGTTATGGTTAGGGTTAGGGTTAGGGTTAGGGTTCGGTTGAGGTTTAGGGCTAGGATTAGGATTAGGTTTCAGGTTACGTTTAGGGTTCAGGTTCGGGTTCAGTTTCGGGTTGAGGTTCGGGTTTGGGTTCGGTTTAGGGTTAGGGTTAGGGTTCGGTTTCTGGTTATGGTTAGGGTTAGGGTTAGGGTTAGGGTTCGGTTGAGGGTTATGGTTAGGGTTGAGGTTAAGGTTAGGGTTAGGTTTTTGTGTGGGTTAGGGTTAGGGTTAGGGTTCGGGTTAGCTTTAGGGTTAGGGTTAAGTTTAGGGTTAGGTTTCGGTTCGGGTTATGGTTAGGGTTGAGGTTAAGGTTAGGGTTAGGGTTAGGGTTAGGGTTAGGGTTCGGGTTAGCTTTAGGGTTAGGGTTAAGTTTAGGATTAGGTTTCGG
Source organism: Ursus arctos (assembly GCF_023065955.2). Lineage (NCBI taxonomy): Eukaryota > Metazoa > Chordata > Mammalia > Carnivora > Ursidae > Ursus > Ursus arctos. The sequence goes on along the minus strand of NW_026623089.1, from coordinate 85,792,199 downwards.
TTCGGGTTATGGTTATGGTTAGGGTTAGGGTTAGGGTTAGGGTTAGGGTTAGGGATAGGGTTGGGGTAAGGGTCGGGTTAGGGTTACGGTTAGGGTTAGGGTTAGGTTTCTGGTTAGGGATAGGTTTAGGGTTAGGGTTAGGGTTTGCGTTAGGGTTAGGGTTTGGGTTCAGGTTAGGTTTAGGGTTAGGGTTAGGGTTACGGTTCGGGTTAGGGTTGGGGTGAGATTTAGGGTTTGGGTTCGGGTTAGGTTTAGGGTTAGGGTTAGGTTTCGTGTTCGGGTTAGGATTAGGGTTCAGGTTAAGGTTAGTTTTAGGATTTGGTGTGGGTCAGGGTTAGGGTTACGGTTCGGGTTCGGGTTAGGGTTCGGGTTAGGGTACGGATTAGAGTAAGGGTTAGGGTTAAGGTTGACGTTAGGGTTAGGGTTAGGGTTAGGGTTAGGGTTAGGGTTCGGGTTCGGGTGAGGTTTAGGGTTAGGGTTCGGGTTAGGTTTAGGGTTAGGTTTAGGGTTAGGGTTAGGGTTCGGTTTCTGGTTATGGTTAGGTTTAGGGTTAGGGTTAGCGTTTGGGTTAGTGTTCGGGTTCGGCTTAGGGTTAGGGTTTTGGTTAGGGTTAGGGTTCGGGTAGGGTTAGGGTTAGGGTTAGGCTTCAGATTCGGGTTTGGGTTAGGTTTAGTGTTAGGGTTAGGGTTAGGGTTAGGGTTAGGGTTCAGGTTAAGGATAGGTTTGGGGTAAGGTTCGGGATAGGGTTCGGGTTAGGGTTAGGGTTATGTTTAGGGTTGGGGTTCGTGTTAGGTTTCGGGTTAGGGTTAGTGTTCCTCTTAGGGTTCGGTTTAGGGTTAGGGTTAGGATTAGGTTTGGGTTAGGCTTTGGGTTTGGATTCGGGTTCGGGTTAGGGTTAGGATAGGGTTCGGGTGAGGGTTACGGTTAGGGTTCGGTTAGGGTCGGGTTCGGGTTAGGGTTAGGGTTCGGGGTCGGGTTAGGGTTCGGGCGAGGTTTAGGGCTAGGGTTAGGTTTAGGTTTCGGGTTACAGTTAGGGTTCAGGTTCGGGGTTGGTTTCGTGTTCAGGTTCGGGTTCGGGTTAGGGTTAGGGTTAGGGTTTGGGTTCCAGTTAGGGTTAGGGTTAGGATTTGCTTTCGTTTTAGGGTTAGGGTTAGGGTTCAGTTTCGGCTTCAGATTCGGGTTAGGGTAGGGTGAAGTTTCAGATTAGGGTGAGGGTTAGGGTTAGAGTTAGGTTTCGGGTTCCGGTTCCGGTTAGGGTTAGGGTTCCTCTTAGGGTTGTGGTTACGGTTGGGGTTAGGGTTAGGTTAGGGTTAGGGTTATGGTTCTGGTTAGGCTTAGGGTTAGGGTTAGGGTTCAGGTTAGGGATAGGGTAAGGTTTAGGGTTAGGGTTAGTGTTCGGGCTTGGGTTAGGGTTAGGGTTAGGGTTCGGGTTAGCGTTAGGGTTAGGGTTAGCGTTTGGGTTAGGGTTACAGTTTGGGTTAGGGTTAGGGTGAGGTTTAGGGTTTGGGTGCGGGTTAGGTTTAGGGTTAGGGTTAGGTTTCGGGTTTGGGTTCGGTTTAGGGTTCATGTTAAGGTTAGGGTTAGGTTTTGGTGTGGGTTAGGGTTAGGGTTAGGGTTAGGGTTAGGGTTGGGGATAGGGTTTGAGTTCGGGTTAGGGTTAGGGTTACGGTTCGGGTTCGGGTTAGGGATCGGATTAGGGTACGGGTTTGATTTAGGGTTAGGGTTAAGGTTGAGGTTAGGGTTCGGGTTCCGGTTAGGGTTCCTGTTAGGGTTCGGTTTAGGGTTAGTGTTAGGGTTAGGTTTCGGGTTAGGGTTAGGGTTTGGATTCGGATTCGGGTTATGGTTAGCATTAGGGTTAGGGTTCGGGTTTGGGTTAGGGTTAGGGTTAGAGTTCAGGTTAGGGATAGGGTTGGGGAAAGCGTCGGGTTAGGGTTCGGGTTACAGTTCGGGTTCGGGTTAGGGTTAGGTTTAGGGTTCGGTTTCTGGTTATGATTAGGGTTAGAGTTAGGGTTAGGGTTCGGGTTAGGATTAGGGTGAGGTTTAGGGTTTGGGTTCGGGTTAGGTTTAGGGTTAGGGTTAGGGTTAGGGTTAGGTTTCGGGTTAGGGTTAGTGTTTGGATTCAGATTCGGGTTAGGGTTACGGTTAGGGTTAGGGTTAGGGTTCAGGTTCGGGTTAGGGTTAGGGTTCAGGTTAGGGTTAGGGTTCGGGTTAGGGTTCGGTTTCGGGTTAGGGTTAGGGTTAGGGTTAGGTTTCGGGTTAAGGTTCTGGTGAGGTTTAGGGTTTGAGTTCGGGTTAGGGTTAGGGTTAGGGTTAGGGTTAGGGTTAGGGTTAGGGATCATGTTCGGTTGAGGGTTCAGGTTCGGGTTAGGGTTAGGATTATGTTTAGGGTTGGTGTTCATGTTAGGGTTCGGGTTAGGGTTAGTGTTCCTCTTAGGGTTTGGTTTAGGGTTAGCGTTAGGGTTAGGTTTGGGTTAGGCTTTGGGTTTGGATTCGGGTTCGGGTTCGGGTTAGGGTTCGGGTTCGGGTTAGGGTTCGGGTTCGGGATAGGGTTAGGTTTCGGGTTACAGTTAGGGTTCAGGTTCGGGTTCGGTTTCGGATTCAGGTTCGGGTTCGGGTTAGAGTTAGGGTTAGTGTTACGTTTCGGGTTACGGTTAGGGTTTGGATTCGGATTCGGGTTAACGTTAGGGTTAGGGTTAGGGTTACGGTTAGCATTAGGGTTAGGGTTCGGGTTAGGGTTAGGGTTAGAGTTCAGGTTAGGGATAGGGTTGGGGTAAGTGTCGGGTTAGGGTTCGGGTTACAGTTCGGGTTCGGGTTAGGGTTAGGTTTAGGGTTCGGTTTCTGGTTATGATTAGGGTTAGGGTTAGGGTTCGGTTTAGGGTACGGGTTAGAGTTAGGGTTAGGGTTAAGTTTGAGGTTAGGGTTCGGGTTTGGGTTAGGGTTCCTCTTAGGGTTCGGTTTAGGTTAGGGTTAGGGTTAGGTTTGGGTTAGGTTTAGGGTTTGGATTCGGATTCGGGTTAGGCTTAGGGTTAGGTTTCGGGTTACGGTTCGGGTTCAGGTTCGGGTTCGGTTTCGGGTTCAGGTTCGGGTTCGGGTTAGAGTTAGGGTTAGGGTTAGGTTTAGGGTTAGGGTTAGGGTTCAGGTTGGTGATAGGGTTAGAGTTAGTGTTGGGTTAGGGTTAGGGTTAGGGTTAGCGTTAGGGTTAGGGTTCGGGTTCGGGTTCCGGTTAGGGTTCGTGTTCGGGTTAGGGTTAGTGTTAGGTTTAGGGTTCGGGTTCGGGTTAGGTTTCGTGTTCGGGTTCGGGTTAGGGTTAGTGTTAGGGTTAGGGTTAGGGTTAGGGTTAGGGTTAGGGTTACGTTCGGGTTAGGTTACGGGTTCGTGTTAGGTTTCGGGTTAGGGTTAGTGTTCCTCTTAGGGTTTGGTTTAGGGTTAGGCTTAAGGTTAGGTTTGGGTTAGGGTTAGGGTTAGGGTTAGGTTAGGTTTAGGGTTAGGCTTAGGGTTAGGTTTGGGTTAGGCTTTGGGTTTGGATTCGGGTCGGGTTAGGGTTAGGGTTAGGGTTAGTGTTAGGTTCGGGTTAAGGTTAGCTTACGGGTTCGTGTTAGGTTTCGGGTTCGCGTTCAGGTTAGGGTTACGGTTAGGGGTCGGGTTAGGGTTTGGGTTAGGGTTAGGGTTCGGGTTAGGGTTCGGTTTCGGGTTAGGGTTAGGGTTAGGGTTCGGGTTAGGGATCGGGTGAGGTTTAGCGTTGAGTTCGGATTAGGTTTAGGGTTAGGGTTAGGGTTAGGGTTAGGGTTCATGTTCGGTTGAGGTTCAGTTTCGGGTTAGGGTTAGGATTATGTGTAGGGTTGGGGTTCGTGTTAGGGTTCGGGTTAGGGTTAATGTTCCTCTTATGGTTCGGTTTAGGGTTAGGGTTAGGGTTAGGTTTGGGTTAGGCTTTGGGTTTGGATTCGGGTTCGGGTTAGGGTTAGGATAGGGTTCGGGTGAGGGTTACGGTTAGGGTTCGGTTAGGGTTCGGGTTCGGGTTAGGGTTAGGGTTCGGGTTCAGGTTAGGGTTAGGGTTCGGGTGAGGTTTAGGGCTAGGGTTAGGTTTAGGTTTCGGGTTACAGTTAGGGTTCAGGTTTGGGGTTCGTTTCGTGTTCAGGTTCGTGTTAGGGTTAGGGTTCGTGTTCCGGTTAGGGTTAGGGTTAAGGTTAGGATTTGCTTTCGGTTTAGGGTTAGGGTTAGGGTTCGGTTTCGGCTTCAGATTCGGGTTAGGGTAGGGTGAAGTTTCAGATTAGGGTGAGGGTTAGGGTTAGAGTTAAGTTTCGGGTTAGGGTTCCGGTTAGGGTTATGGTTCCTCTTAGGGTTGTGGTTACGGTTGGGGTTAGGGTTAGGTTAGGGTTAGGGTTATGGTTCTGGTTAGGCTTAGGGTTAGGGTTAGGGTTCAGGTTAGGGATAGGGTAAGGTTTAGGGTTAGGGTTAGTGTTCGGGCTCGGTTTAGGGTTAGGGTTAGGGTTAGGGTTAGGGTTCAGGTTAGGTATAGGGTTAGGGTTCGGGTTAGGTTTAGGGTTAGGGTTCAGGTTCAGGTTCCAATTAGGGTTCGTGTTCGGGTTAGGGTTAGTGTTAGGTTTAGGGTTAGGTTTAGGGTTTGGGTTAAAGTTAGTGTGCGGGTTCGGTTTTGGGTTAGGGTTTGGGTTCGGGTTAGGGTTAGTGTTAGGTTTAGGGTTAGGTTTAGGGTTAGGGTTAGGGTTAGGTTTGGGTTAGGCTTTGGGTTTGGATTCGGGTCGGGTTAGGGTTAGGGTTAGGGTTAGTGTTAGGTTCGGGTTAAGGTTAGCTTACGGGTTCGTGTTAGGTTTCGGGTTCGCGTTCAGGTTAGGGTTACGGTTAGGGGTCGGGTTAGGGTTTGGGTTAGGGTTAGGGTTCGGGTTAGGGTTCGGTTTCGGGTTAGGGTTAGGGTTAGGGTTCGGGTTAGGGATCGGGTGAGGTTTAGCGTTTGAGTTCGGGTTAGGTTTAGGGTTAGGGTTAGGGTTAGGGTTAGGGTTCATGTTCGGTTGAGGGTTCAGTTTCGGGTTAGGGTTAGGATTATGTGTAGGGTTGGGGTTCGTGTTAGGGTTCGGGTTAGGGTTAATGTTCCTCTTATGGTTCGGTTTAGGGTTAGGGTTAGGGTTAGGTTTGGGTTAGGCTTTGGGTTTGGATTCGGGTTCGGGTTAGGGTTAGGATAGGGTTCGGGTGAGGGTTACGGTTAGGGTTCGGTTAGGGTTCGGGTTCGGGTTAGGGTTAGGGTTCGGGTTCAGGTTAGGGTTAGGGTTCGGGTGAGGTTTAGGGCTAGGGTTAGGTTTAGGTTTCGGGTTACAGTTAGGGTTCAGGTTTGGGGTTCGTTTCGTGTTCAGGTTCGTGTTAGGGTTAGGGTTCGTGTTCCGGTTAGGGTTAGGGTTAGGGTTAGGATTTGCTTTCGGTTTAGGGTTAGGGTTAGGGTTCGGTTTCGGCTTCAGATTCGGGTTAGGGTAGGGTGAAGTTTCAGATTAGGGTGAGGGTTAGGGTTAGAGTTAAGTTTCGGGTTAGGGTTCCGGTTAGGGTTATGGTTCCTCTTAGGGTTGTGGTTACGGTTGGGGTTAGGGTTAGGTTAGGGTTAGGGTTATGGTTCTGGTTAGGCTTAGGGTTAGGGTTAGGGTTCAGGTTAGGGATAGGGTAAAGTTTAGGGTTAGGGTTAGTGTTCGGGCTCGGTTTAGGGTTAGGGTTAGGGTTAGGGTTAGGGTTCAGGTTAGGTATAGGGTTAGGGTTCGGGTTAGGTTTAGGGTTAGGGTTCAGGTTCAGGTTCCAGTTAGGGTTCGTGTTCGGGTTAGGGTTAGTGTTAGGTTTAGGGTTAGGTTTAGGGTTCGGGTTAAAGTTAATGTGCGGGTTCGGTTTTGGGTTAGGGTTTGGGTTCGGGTAACGTTTGGGTTAGGGTTAGTGTTTGGCTTCGGGTTCGGGTTAGGTTTAGGGTTAGGGTTCGGGTTAGGGTTAGGGTTAGGGTTCAGGTTCAGGTTCCGGTTAGGGTTTGTGTTCGGGTTAGGGTTAGTGTTAGGTTTAGGGTTAGGTTTAGGGTTAGGGTTAGGGTTCAGGTTAGGGATAGGTTTAAGGTGAGGGTTAGGGTTAGTGTTCTGGCTCGGGTTAGGGTTAGGGTTCGGATTAGCGTTAGGGTTAGGGTTAGGGTTAGGGTTAGGGTTACGGTTCGGGTTAGGGTTAGGGTGAGGTTTAGCGTTTGGGTTCGAGTTAGGTTTTGGGTTAGGGTTAGGGTTAGGGTTAGGGTTAGGGTTAGGTTTTGGTGTGGGTTAGGGTTAGGGTTCGGGTGAGTTAGGGTTAGGGTTAGGGTTCGTGTTCGGTTGAGGTTTCAGGTTCGGGTTAGGGTTAGGGTTTGGGTTCGGGTTAGCGTTAGGGTTAGGGTTAGGGTTAGGATTACAGTTCGGTTTAGGGTTAGGGTGAGGTTTAGGGCTTGGGTTCGGGTGAGGTTTGGGTTAGGGTTAGGGTTAGGGTTAGGTTTCGGGTTAGGGTTAGGGTTTGGATTCAGATTTGGGTTAGGGTTACGGTTAGGGTTAGTGTTAGGGTTAGGGTTCAGGTTCAGGTTAGGGTTAGGGTTCAGGTTAGGGTTAGGGTTAGGGTTAGGATTAGGTTCGGGTTAGGGTTAGGTTACGGGTTCGTGTTAGGTTAGGGTTAGGGTTAGGGTTAGGGTTAGGGTTAGGGTTTGGGTTAGGGTTAGGGTTAGGGTTAGGTTCGGGTTAGGGTTAGGTTACGGGTTCGTGTCAGGTTAGGGTTAGGGTTAGGGTTAGAGTTAGGGTTAGGGTTAGGGTTAGGGTTTGGGTTAGGGTTAGGGTTAGGGTTAGGTTCGGGTTAGGGTTAGGTTACGGGTTCGTGTTAGGTTTCGGGTTCGCGTTCAGGTTAGGTTTAGGGTTAGGGATCGGTTTAGGGTTAGGGTTAGGGTTAGGTTCGGGTTAGGGTTAGGTTACGGGTTCGTGTTAGGTTAGGGTTAGGGTTAGGGTTAGGGTTAGGGTTAGGTTCGGGTTAGGGTTAGGGTTAGGGTTAGGTTCGGGTTAGGGTTAGGTTACGGGTTCGTGTTAGGTTTCGGGTTCGCGTTCAGGTTAGGGTTACGGTTAGGGGTCGGGTTAGGGTTCGGGTTAGGGCTAGGGTTCGGGTGAGGTTAGTGTTAGGGTTAGGGTTAGGGTTAGGTTCCGGTTAGGGTTAGGTTACGGGTTCGTGTTAGGTTTCGAGTTCGCGTTCAGGTTAGGGTTACGGTTAGGGGTCGGGTTAGGGTTCGGGTTAGGGTTAGGGTTCGGGTTAGGTTTCGATTTCGGGTGAGGGTTAAGGTTAGGGTTCGGATTAGGTTTCGGGTGAGGTTTAGGATTTGAGTTCGGGTTAGTTTTAGGGTTAGGGTTAAGGTTAGGGTGAGGGTTCATGTTCGGTTGAGGGTTCAGGTTTGGGTTAGGGTTAGGATTATGTTTAGGGTTGGGGTTCTTGTTAGGGTTCGGGTTAGGGTTAGTGTTCCTCTTAGGGTTCGGTTTAGGGTTAGGGTTAGGTTTAGGTTTGGGTTAGGCTTTGGGTTTGGATTCGGGTTCGGGTTAGGGTTAGGATAGGGTTCGGGTGAGGGTTACGGTTAGGGTTCGGTTAGGGTTCGGGTTCGGGTTAGGGTTAGGTTTCGGGTTCGGGTTAGGGTTAGGGTTCGGGTGAGGTTTAGGGCTAGGGTTAGGTTTAGGTTTCGGGTTACGGTTAGGGTTCAGGTTCGGGGTTCGTTTCGTGTTCAGGTTCAGGTTAGGGTTAGGGTTAGGGTTCGGTTTCTGGTTATGGTTAGGTTTAGGGTTAGGGTTAGCATTGGGTTAGTGTTCGGGTTCGGCTTAGGGTTAGGGTTTTGGTTAGGGTTAGGGTTCGGGTAGGGTTAGGGTTAGGGTTAGGGTTCAGATTCGGGTTTGGGTTAGGTTTAGTGTTAAGGTTAGGGTTAGGGTTGGGGTTAGGGTTAGGGTTAGGGTTCAGGTTAAGGATAGGTTTGGGGTAAGGTTCGGAATAGGGTTCGGGTTAGGGTTAGGGTTATGTGTAGGGTTGGGGTTCGTGTTAGGTTTCGGGTTAGGGTTAGTGTTCCACTTAGGGTTCGGTTTAGGGTTAGGGTTAGGATTAGGTTTGGGTTAGGCCTTGGGTTTGGATTCGGGTTCGGGTTAGGGTTAGGATAGGGTTCGGGTGAGGGTTACGGTTAGGGTTCGGTTAGGGTTCGGGTTCGGGTTAGGGTTAGGGTTCGGGGTCGGGTTAGGGTTCGGGTGAGGTTTAGGGCTAGGGTTAGGTTTAGGTTTCGGGTTACAGTTAGGGTTCAGGTTCGGGGTTGGTTTCGTGTTCAGGTTCGGGTTCGGGTTAGGGTTAGGGTTAGGGTTTGGGTTCCAGTTAGGGTTAGGGTTAGGGTTAGGATTTGCTTTCGTTTTAGGGTTAGGGTTAGGGTTCAGTTTCGGCTTCAGATTCGGGTTAGGGTAGGGTGAAGTTTCAGATTAGGGTGAGGGTTAGGGTTAGAGTTAGGTTTCGGGTTAGGGTTCTGGTTAGGGTTAGGGTTCCTCTTAGGGTTGTGGTTACGGTTGGGGTTAGGGTTAGGTTAGGGTTAGGGTTATGGTTCTGGTTAGGCTTAGGGTTAGGGTTAGGGTTCAGGTTAGGGATAGGGTAAGGTTTAGGGTTAGGGTTAGTGTTCGGGCTTGGGTTAGGGTTCGGGTTAGGGTTCGGGTTAGCGTTAGGGTTAGGGTTAGCGTTTGGGTTAGGGTTACAGTTCGGGTTAGGGTTAGGGTGAGGTTTAGGGTTTGGGTGCGGGTTAGGTTTAGGGTTAGGGTTAGGTTCGGGTTTGGGTTCGGGTTAGGGTTCATGTTAAGGTTAGGGTTAGGGTTAGGGTTAGGGTTCGGGTTGGGGATAGGCTTCGAGTTCGGGTTAGGGTTAGGGTTACGGTTCGGGTTCGGGTTAGGGTTCGGATTAGGGTACGGGTTAGAGTTAGGGTTAGTGTTAAGGTTGAGGTTAGGGTTTGGGTTCCGGTTAGGGTTCCTGTTAGGGTTCGGTTTAGGGTTAGGGTTAGGGTTAGGTTTCGGGTTAGGGTTAGGGTTTGGATACGGATCCTGGTTACGGTTAGCATTAGGGTTAGGGTTGGGGTTAGGGTTAGGGTTAGGGATAGGGTTAGATTAGGGTTAGGGTTAGGGTTAGGGTTAGAGTTCAGTTTAGGGATAGGGTTGGGGAAAGGGTCGGGTTAGGGTTCGGGTTACAGTTCGGCTTCGGGTTAGGGTTAGGTTTAGGGTTCGGTTTCTGGTTATGATTAGGGTTAGGGTTAGGGTTAGGGTTCGGGTTAGGGTTAGGGTGAGGTTTAGGGTTTGGGTTCGGGTTTGGTTTAGGGTTACGGTCAGGGTTAGGGTTAGGTTTCGGGTTAGGGTTAGGGTTTGGATTCAGATTCTGTTAGGGTTAGGGTTAGGGTTAGGGTTAGTGTTCAGGTTCGGGTTAGGGTTAGGGTTCAGGTTAGGGTTAGGGTTAGGGTAAGGGTTAGGGTTCGGGTTCTGGTTATGGTTCGGTTTCGGGTTAGTGTTAGTGTTAGGGTTCGGGTTAGGGTTCGGGTGAGGTTTAGGGTTTGAGTTTGGGTTAGGTTTAGGTTTAGGGTTAGGGTTAGGGTTAGGGTTAGGGTTCATGTTCGGTTGAGGGTTCATGTTCAGGTTAGGGTTAGGGTTTGGGTTCGGGTTAGCGTTACGGTTAGGGTTAGGGTTAGGGTTTCGGTTCGGGTTAGGGTTAGGGTTAGGGTTAGGGTTAGGCTTCAGATTCGGGTTTGGGTTAGGTTTAGTGTTAGGGTTAGGGTCAGGGTTAGGGTTAGGGTTAGGGTTAGGGTTCAGGTTAAGGATAGGTTTGGGGTAAGGTTCGGGATAGGGTTCGGGTTAGGGTTAGGGTTATGTTTAGGGTTGGGGTTCGTGTTAGGTTTCGGGTTAGGGTTAGTGTTCCTCTTAGGGTTCGGTTTAGGGTTAGGGTTAGGATTAGGTTTGGGTTAGGCTTTGGGTTTGGATTCGGGTTCGGGTTAGGGTTAGGATAGGGTTCGGGTGAGGGTTACGGTTAGGGTTCGGTTAGGGTTCGGGTTCGGGTTAGGGTTAGGGTTCGGGGTCGGGTTAGGGTTCGGGTGAGGTTTAGGGCTAGGGTTAGGTTTAGGTTTCGGGTTACAGTTAGCGTTGAGGTTCGGGGTTGGTTTCGTGTTCAGGTTCGGGTTAGGGTTAGGGTTAGGGTTAGGGTTTGGGTTCCAGCTAGGATTAGGGTTAGGGTTAGGATTTGCTTTCGTTTTAGGGTTAGGGTTAGGGTTCAGTTTCGGCTTCAGATTCGGGTTAGGGTAGGGTGAAGTTTCAGATTAGGGTGAGGGTTAGGGTTAGAGTTAGGTTTCGGGTTAGGGTTCCGGTTAGGGTTAGGGTTCCTCTTAGGGTTGTGGTTACGGTTGGGGTTAGGGTTAGGTTAGGGTTAGGGTTATGGTTCTGGTTAGGCTTAGGGTTAGGGTTAGGGTTCAGGTTAGGGATAGGGTAAGGTTTAGGGTTAGGGTTAGTGTTCGGGCTTGGGTTAGGGTTAGGGTTAGGGTTCGGGTTAGCGTTAGGGTTAGGGTTAGCGTTTGGGTTAGGGTTACAGTTCGGGTTAGGGTTAGGGTGAGGTTTAGGGTTTGGGTGCGGGTTAGATTTAGGGTTAGGGTTAGGTTTCGGTTTGGGTTCGGGTTAGGGTTCATGTTAAGGTTAGGGTTAGGTTTTGGTGTGGGTTAGGGTTAGGGTTAGGGTTAGGGTTAGGGTTGGGGATAGGGTTCGAGTTCGGGTTAGGGTTAGGGTTACGGTACGGGTTCGGGTTAGGTTTCGGATTAGGGTACGGGTTGGAGTTAGGGTTAGGGTTAAGGTTGAGGTTAGGGTTCGGGTTCCGGTTAGGGTTCCTGTTAGGGTTCGGTTTAGGGTTAAGGTTAGGGTTAGGTTTCGGGTTAGGGTTAGGGTTTCGATACGGATTCGGGTTACGGTTAGCATTAGGGTTAGGGTTAGGGTTAGGGTTAGGGTTAGGGATAGGGTTAGATTAGGGTTAGGGTTAGGGTTAGGGTTAGAGTTCAGTTTAGGGATAGGGTTGGGGAAAGGGTCGGGTTAGGGTTCGGGTTACAGTTCGGCTTCGGGTTAGGGTTAGGTTTAGGGTTCGGTTTCTGGTTATGATTAGGGTTAGGGTTAGGGTTAGGTTTAGGTTTAGGGTTAGGGATAGGGTTGGGGTAAGGGTCGGGTTAGGGTTAGGGTTAGGGTTAGGGTTAGAGTTTGGGTTAGGGTTAGGGTTACGGTTCGGGTTCGGGTTAGGGTTCGGGTTAGGGTACGGGTTAGAGTAAGGGTTAGGGTTAAGGTTGACGTTAGGGTTAGGGTTAGGGTTAGGGTTAGTGTTCGGGTGAGGGTTAGGGTTAGGGTTCGGGTTAGGTTTAGGGTTAGGTTTAGGGTTAGGGTTAGGGTTCGGTTTCTGGTTATGCTTAGGTTTAGGGTTAGGGTTAGCGTTTGGGTTAGTGTTCGGGTTCGGCTTAGGGTTAGGGTTAGGGTTAGGGTTAGGGTTCAGATTCGGGTTAGGGTTAGGTTTAGTGTTAGGGTTAGGGTCAGGGTTAGGGTTAGGGTTAGGGTTAGGATTAGGGTTCAGGTTAAGGATAGGTTTGGGGTAAGGTTCGGGATAGGGTTCGGGTTAGGGTTAGGGTTAGGGTTCAGGTTAGGGTTCAGGTTAGGGTTAGGGTTAGGGTTAGGGTAAGGGTTAGGGTTCGGGTTCAGGTGAGGGTTACGGTTAGGGTTCGGTTAGGGTACGGGTTCGGGTTAGGGTTAGGGTTAGTGTTCGGGCTCGGGTTAGGGTTAGGGTTCGGGTTCGGGTTAGCGTTAGGATTAGGGTTAGGGTTAGGGTTAGGGTTAGGGTTAGCGTCCGGGTTCGGTTTTGGGTTCGGGTTCGGATTAGCGTTAGGGTTAGGGTTAGGGTTAGGGTGAGGTTTAGGGTTTGGGTTCGGGTTAGGTTAGGGTTAGGGTTAGGGTTAGGGTTAGGAGTAGGTTCGGGTTAGGGTTAGGTTACGGGTTCGTGTTAGGTTTCGCGTTCGCGTTCAGGTTAGGTTTACAGTTAGGGATCGGGTTAGGGTTCGGTTTCGGGTTAGAGTTAGGGTTAGGGTTCGGGTTAGGGTTCGGGTGAGGTTTAGGGTTTGAGTTCCGGTTAGGTTTAGGGTTAGGGTTAGGGTTAGGGTTAGGGTTAGGGTTCATGTTCGGTTGAGGGTTCAGGTTCGGGTTAGGGTTAGGATTATGTTTAGGTTTGGGGTTCGTGTTAGGTTTCGGGTTAGGGTTAGTGTTCCTCTTAGGGTTCGGTTTAGGGTTAGTGTTAGGGTTAGGTTTGGGTTAGGCTTTGGGTTTGGATTCGGGTTCGGGTTATGGTTACGGTTAGGGTTCGGTTAGGGTTCGGGTTCGGGTTAGGGTTAGGGTTCGGGTTCGGGTTAGGGTTCGGGTGAGGTTTAGGGCTAGGGTTAGGTTTAGGTTTCGGGTTACAGTTAGGGTTCAGGTTCGGGGTTGGTTTCGTGTTCAGGTTCGGGTTAGGGTTAGGGTTAGGGTTAGGATTTGGGTTAGGGTTAGGGTTAGGGTTAGGGTTAGGGTTAGGGTTCAGGTTAGGGATAGGGTAAGGTTTAGGGTTACGGTTAGTGTTCGGGCTTGGGTTAGGTTTAGGGTTAGGGTTCGGGTTAGCGTTAGGGTTAGGATTAGGGTTAGGGTTAGGGTTACTGTTCGGGTTAGGGTTAGGGTGAGGTTTAGGGTTAGGGTTATGGTTCTGGTTAGGCTTAGGGTTAGGGTTAGGGTTCAGGTTAGGGATAGGGTAAGGTTTAGGGTTACGGTTAGTGTTCGGGCTTGGGTTAGGTTTAGGGTTATGGTTCGGGTTAGCGTTAGGTTTAGGATTAGGGTTAGGGTTAGGGTTATGGTTCGGGTTAGGGTTAGGGTGAGGTTTAGGGTTTGGGTTAGGGTTAGGGTTCGTGTTCGGTTGAGGGTTAGGGTTAGGGTTAGGGTTAGGTTTCGGGTTTGGGTTCTGGTTAGGGTTCATGTTAAGGTTAGGGTTAGGTTTTGGTGTGGGTTAGGGTTAGGGTTAGGGTTAGGGTTAGGGATAGGGTTCGAGTTCGGGTTAGGGTTAGGGTTATGGTTCGGGTTAGGGTTAGGGTTAGGGTTAGGGTTAGGGTTCGTGTTCGATTGAGGGTTCATGTTCGGGTTATGGTTAGGGTTTGGGTTCGGGTTAGCATTACGGTTAGGGTTAGGGTTAGGGTTTCGGTTCGGGTTAGGGTTAGGGTGAGGTTTAGGGTTTGGGTTCGGGTTAGGTTTAGGGTTATGATTAGGGTTCGGGTTCGGGTTACGGTTAGTGTTCAGGTTAAGGTTAGGGTTAGGTTTCGGGTTGGGTTAGGGTTAGGGTTCGTGTTCGGTTGAGGGTTCAGGTTCGGGTTCGGGTTCGGGTTAGGGTTCGGGTTCGGGTTAGGGTTCGGGTTAGGTTTAGGGTTCGGGTCGGGTTAGGGTTAGGGTTTGGGTGAAGTTAGGGTTAGGGTTAGGGTTAGGGTTAGGGTTAGGGTTTGGTTTAGGGTTAGGATTAGGGTTATGTTCGGGTTAGGGTTAGGTTACGGGTTAGGATTAGGGTTAGGGTTAGGGTTAGGGTTTGGGTTAGGGTTAGGTTCGGGTTAGGGTTAGGTTACGGGTTCGTGTTAGGTTTCGGGTTAGGGTTAGTGTTCCTCTTAGGGTTCGGGTTAGGGTTAGGGTTAGGTTTAGGTTTGGGTTAGGCTTTGGGTTTGGATTCGGGTCGGGTTAGGGTTCGGATAGGGTTCGGGTGAGGGTTACGGTTCGGGTTCGGGTTCGGGTTCGGGTTAGGGTTAGGGTTAGGGTTAGGGTTAGGGTTCAGATTCGGGTTAGGGTTAGGTTTAGTGTTAGGGTTAGGGTCAGGGTTAGGGTTAGGGTTAGGGTTAGGATTAGGGTTCAGGTTAAGGATAGGTTTGGGGTAAGGTTCGGGATAGGGTTCGGTTTAGGGTTAGGGTTAGGGTTCAGGTTAGGGTTCAGGTTAGGGTTAGGGTTAGGGTTAGGGTAAGGGTTAGGGTTCGGGTTCAGGTGAGGGTTACGGTTAGGGTTCGGTTAGGGTTCGGGTTCGGGTTAGGGTTAGGGTTAGTGTTCGGGCTCGGGTTAGGGTTAGGGTTCGGGTTCGGGTTAGCGTTAGGATTAGGGTTAGGGATAGGGTTAGGGTTAGGGTTAGCGTCCGGGTTCGGTTTTGGGTTCGGGTTCGGATTAGCGTTAGGGTTAGGGTTAGGGTTAGGGTTAGGGTTAGGGTGAGGTTTAGGGTTTGGGTTCGGGTTAGGTTAGGGTTAGGGTTAGGGTTAGGGTTAGGAGTAGGTTCGGGTTAGGGTTAGGTTACGGGTTCGTGTTAGGTTTCGCGTTCGCGTTCAGGTTAGGTTTACGGTTAGGGATCGGGTTAGGGTTCGGTTTCGGGTTAGAGTTAGGGTTAGGGTTCGGGTTAGGGTTCGGGTGAGGTTTAGGGTTTGAGTTCCGGTTAGGTTTAGGGTTAGGGTTAGGGTTAGGGTTAGGGTTAGGGTTCATGTTCGGTTGAGGGTTCAGGTTCGGGTTAGGGTTAGGATTATGTTTAGGTTTGGGGTTCGTGTTAGGTTTCGGGTTAGGGTTAGTGTTCCTCTTAGGGTTCGGTTTAGGGTTAGTGTTAGGGGTAGGTTTGGGTTAGGCTTTGGGTTTGGATTCGGGTTCGGGTTAGGGTTACGGTTAGGGTTCGGTTAGGGTTCGGGTTCGGGTTAGGGTTAGGGTTCGGGTTCGGGTTAGGGTTCGGGTGAGGTTTAGGGCTAGGGTTAGGTTTAGGTTTCGGGTTACAGTTAGGGTTCAGGTTCGGGGTTGGTTTCGTGTTCAGGTTCGGGTTAGGTTTAGGGTTAGGGTTAGGATTTGGGTTAGGGTTAGGGTTAGGGTTAGGGTTAGGGTTCAGGTTAGGGATAGGGTAAGGTTTAGGGTTACGGTTAGTGTTCGGGCTTGGGTTAGGTTTAGGGTTAGGGTTCGGGTTAGCGTTAGGGTTAGGATTAGGGTTAGGGTTAGGGTTACTGTTCGGGTTAGGGTTAGGGTGAGGTTTAGGGTTAGGGTTATGGTTCTGGTTAGGCTTAGGGTTAGGGTTAGGGTTCAGGTTAGGGATAGGGTAAGGTTTAGGGTTACGGTTAGTGTTCGGGCTTGGGTTAGGTTTAGGGTTAGGGTTCGGGTTAGCGTTAGGGTTAGGATTAGGGTTAGGGTTAGGGTTAGGGTTCGGGTTAGGGTTAGGGTGAGGTTTAGGGTTTGGGTTAGGGTTAGGGTTCGTGTTCGGTTGAGGGTTAGGGTTAGGGTTAGGGTTAGGGTTCGGGTTCGGGTTAGGGTTCGGGTTAGGTTTAGGGTTCGGGTCGGGTTAGGGTTAGGGTTTGGGTGAAGTTAGGGTTAGGGTTAGGGTTAGGGTTAGGGTTTGGTTTAGGGTTAGGATTAGGGTTATGTTCGGGTTAGGGTTAGGTTACGGGTTAGGGTTAGGGTTAGGGTTAGGGTTAGGGTTTGGGTTAGGGTTAGGTTCGGGTTAGGGTTAGGTTACGGGTTCGTGTTAGGTTTCGGGTTAGGGTTAGTGTTCCTCTTAGGGTTCGGGTTAGGGTTAGGGTTAGGTTTAGGTTTGGGTTAGGCTTTGGGTTTGGATTCGGGTCGGGTTAGGGTTCGGATAGGGTTCGGGTGAGGGTTACGTTTCGGGTTCGGGTTAGGGTTCGGGTTCGGGTTAGGGTTAGGGTTCGGGTGAGGTTAGTGTTAGGTTTAGGGTTAGGGTTAGGTTCGGGTTAGGGTTAGGTTACGGGTTCGTGTTAGGTTTCGGTTTCGCGTTCAGTCTAGGGTTACGGTTAGGGGTCGGGTTAGCGTTTGGGTTAGGGTTAGGGTTCGGGTTAGGGTTCGGGTGAGGTTTAGGGTTTGAGTTCGGGTTAGGTTTAGGGTTAGGGTTAGGGTTAGGGTTAGGGTTCATGTTCGGTTGAGGGTTCAGTTTCGGGTTAGGGTTAGGATAGGGTTCGGGTGAGGGTTACGGTTAGGGTTCGGTTAGGGTTCGGGTTCGGGTTAGGGTTAGGTTTCGGTTTCGGATTAGGGTTAGGGTTCGGGTGAGGTTTAGGGCTAGGGTTAGGTTTAGGTTTCGGGTTACGGTTAGGGTTCAGGTTCGGGGTTCGTTTCGTGTTCAGGTTCAGGTTAGGGTTAGGGTTAGGGTTCGGTTTCTGGTTATGGTTAGGTTTAGGGTTAGGGTTAGCGTTTGGGTTAGTGTTCTGGTTCGGCTTAGGGTTAGGGTTTTGGTTAGGGTTAGGGTTCGGGTAGGGTTAGGGTTAGGGTTAGGGTTCAGATTCGGGTTTGGGTTAGGTTTAGTGTTAGGGTTAGGGTTAGGGTTGGGGTTAGGGTTAGGGTTAGGGTTCAGGTTAAGGATAGGTTTGGGGTAAGGTTCGGGATAGGGTTCGGGTTAGGGTTAGGGTTATGTGTAGGGTTGGGGTTCGTGTTAGGTTTCGGGTTAGGGTTAGTGTTCCTCTTAGGGTTCGGTTTCGGGTTAGGGTTAGGATTAGGTTTGGGTTAGGCTTTGGGTTTGGATTCGGGTTCGGGTTAGGGTTAGGGTTCGGGGTTGGGTTAGGGTTCGGGTGAGGTTTAGGGCTAGGGTTAGGTTTAGGTTTCGGGTTACAGTTAGGGTTCAGGTTCGGGGTTGGTTTCGTGTTCAGGTTCGGGTTCGGTTTAGGGTTAGGGTTAGGGTTTGGGTTCCAGTTAGGGTTAGGGTTAGGGTTAGGATTTGCTTTCGGTTTAGGGTTAGGGTTAGGGTTCAGTTTCGGCTTCAGATTCAGGTTAGGGTAGGGTGAAGTTTCAGATTAGGGTGAGGGTTAGGGTTAGAGTTAGGTTTCGGGTTAGGGTTCCGGTTAGGGTTAGGGTTCCTCTTAGGGTTGTGGTTACGGTTGGGGTTAGGGTTAGGTTAGGGTTAGGGTTATGGTTCTGGTTAGGCTTAGGGTTAGGGTTAGGGTTCAGGTTAGGGATAGGGTAAGGTTTAGGGTTAGGGTTAGTGTTCGGGCTTGGGTTAGGGTTAGGGTTAGGGTTCGGGTTAGCGTTAGGGTTAGGGTTAGCGTTTGGGTTAGGGTTACAGTTCGGGTTAGGGTTAGGGTGAGGTTTAGGGTTTGGGTGCGGGTTAGGTTTAGGGTTAGGGTTAGGTTCGGGTTTGGGTTCGGGTTAGGGTTCATGTTAAGGTTAGGGTTAGGGTTAGGGTTAGGGTTGGGGATAGGGTTCGAGTTCGGGTTAGGGTTAGGGTTACGGTTCGGGTTCGGGTTAGGGTTCGGATTAGGGTACGGGTTAGAGTTAGGGTTAGGGTTAAGGTTGAGGTTAGGGTTCGGGTTCCGGTTAGGGTTCCTGTTAGGGTTCGGTTTAGGGTTAGGGTTAGGGTTAGGTTTCGGGTTAGGGTTAGGGTTTCGATACGGATTCGGGTTACGGTTAGCATTAGGGTTAGGGTTAGGGTTAGGGTTAGGGTTAGGGATAGGGTTAGATTAGGGTTAGGGTTAGGGTTAGGGTTAGAGTTCAGTTTAGGGATAGGGTTGGGGAAAGGGTCGGGTTAGGGTTCGGGTTACAGTTCGGGTTCGGATTAGGGTTAGGTTTAGGGTTCGATTTCTGGTTATGATTAGGGTTAGGGTTAGGGTTAGGGTTCGGGTTAGGGTTAGGGTGAGGTTTAGGGTTTGGGTTCGGGTTTGGTTTAGGGTTAGGGTTAGGGTTAGGGTTAGGTTTCGGGTTAGGGTTAGGGTTTGGATTCAGATTCTGGTTAGGGTTAGGGTTAGGGTTAGGGTTAGGGTTCAGGTTCGTGTTAGGGTTAGGGTTCAGGTTAGGGTTAGGGTTAGGGTTAGGGTAAGGGTTAGGGTTCGGGTTCAGGTTAGGGTTCGGTTTCGGGTTAGGGTTAGAGTTAGGGTTCGGGTTAGGGTTCGGGTGAGGTTTAGGGTTTGAGTTCGGGTTAGGTTTAGGTTTAGGGATAGGGTTAGGGTTAGGGTTAGGGTTAGGGTTACGGTTCGGGTTAGGGTTAGGATTAGGGTTAGGGTTAGGGTTAGGTTTCGGGTTAGGGTTAGGGTTTGGATTCAGATTCGGGTTAGGGTTACGGTTAGGGTTAGGGTCAGGGTTAGGGTTAGAGTTCAGGTTAGGGATAGGGTTGGGGTAAGTGTCGGGTTAGGGTTCGGGTTACAGTTCGGGTTCGGGTTAGGGTTAGGTTTAGGGTTCGGTTTCTGCTTATGATTAGGGTTAGGGTTAGGGTTCGGTTTGGGTACGGGTTAGAGTTAGGGTTAGGGTTAAGTTTGAGGTTAGGGTTCGGGTTCGGGTTATGGTTCCTCTTAGGGTTCGGTTTAGGTTAGGGTTAGTGTTAGGTTTGGCTTAGGTTTAGGGTTTGGATTCGGATTCGGGTTAGGCTTAGGGTTAGGTTTCGGGTTACGGTTCGGGTTCAGGTTCGGGTTCGGTTTCGGGTTCAGGTTCGGGTTCGGGTTAGAGTTAGGGTTAGGGTTAGGTTTAGGGTTAGGGTTAGGGTTCAGGTTGGTGATAGGGTTAGAGTTAGTGTTGGGTTAGGGTTAGGGTTAGGGTTAGCGTTAGGGTTAGGGTTCGGGTTCGGGTTCCGGTTAGGGTTCGTGTTCGGGTTAGGGTTAGTGTTAGGTTTAGGGTTCGGGTTCGGGTTCGGGTTAGGGTTAGGGTTCGGGTTATGGTTAGGGTTAGGGTTCACGTTCAGGTTCCGGTTAGGGTTCGTGTTCGGGTTAGGGTTAGTGTTAGGTTTAGGGTTCGGGTTCGGGTTAGGTTTCGGGTTAGGTTTCGGGTTCGGTTTCGGGTTAGTGTTAGTGTTAGGGTTAGGGTTAGTGTTAGGTTCGGGTTAGGGTTAGGTTACGGGTTCGTGTTAGGTTTCGGGTTCGCGTTCAGGTTAGGGTTACGGTTAGGGGTCGGGTTAGGGTGTGGGTTAGGGTTAGGGTTCGGGTTAGGGTTCGGTTTCGGGTTAGGGTTAGGGTTCCTCTTAGGGTTCGGTTTAGGGTTAGGGTTAGGTTTAGGTTTGGGTTAGGCTTTGGGTTTGGATTCGGGTCGGGTTAGGGTTAGGATAGTGTTCGGGTGAGGGTTACAGTTAGGGTTCGGATAGGGTTCGGGTTCGGCTACGGTTCGGGTTCGGGTTAGGGTTCGTGTTCGGGTTAGGGTTAGGGTTCGGGTGAGGTTAGTGTTAGGGTTAGGGTTAGGTTCGGGTTAGGGTTAGGATTTGGGTTAGGGTTAGGGTTAGGATTAGGTTCGGGTTAGGGTTAGGTTACAGGTTCGTGTTAGTTTTCGGGTTCGCGTTCTGGTTAGGGTTAGGGTTAGGGACCGGGTTAGGGTTCGGGTTAGGTTTAGGGTTCGGGTTAGGGTTCGGGTTCGGGTTAGTGTTAGGGTTAGGTTTAGGGTTCGGGTTAGGGTTAGGATGAGGTTTAGGGTTTGGGTTCGGGTTAGGTTTAGGGTTAGGGTTAGGGTTAGGGTTCATGTTCGATTGAGGGTTCAGGTTCGGGTTAGGGTTAGTGTTCCTCTTAGGGTTCGGTTTAGGGTTAGGGTTAGGGTTATGTTTGGGTTAGGCTTTGGGTTTGGATTCGGGTTCGGGTTCGGGTTAGGGTTAGGATAGGGTTCGGGTGAGGGTTACAGTTAGGGTTCGGTTAGGGTTCGGGTTCGTGTTAGGGTTCGGGTTAGGGTTAGGGTTCGGGTCGGGTTAGGGTTAGGGTTTGGGTGAAGTTAGGCTTAGGGTTAGGGTTAGGGTTAGGGTTAGGGTTTGGTTTAGGGTTAGGGTTAGGGTTAGGTTCGGGTTAGGGTTAGGTTACGGGTTAGGGTTAGGGTTAGGGTTAGGGTTAGGTTCAGGTTAGGGTTAGGTTACGGGTTCGTGTTAGGTTTCGCATTCGCGTTCAGGTTAGGTTTACAGTTAGGGATCGGTTTAGGGTTCGGTTTCGGGTTAGGGTTAGGGTTAGGGTTAGGGTTCGTTTTAGGGTTCGGGTTAGGGTTCGGGTGAGGTTTAGGGTGAGTTCGGGTTAGGTTTAGGGTTAGGGTTAGAGTTAGTTTTAGGGTTTATGTTCGGTTGAGGGTTCAGGTTCGGGTTAGGGTTCGGGTTCGGGTTAGGGTTAGGGTTAGCGTTAGGGTTAGGGTTAGGGTTAGGGTTAGGCTTTGGGTTTGGATTCGGATTCGGCTTAGGGTTAGGGTTAGGGTTAGGGTTGGGGATAGGGTTCGAGTTCGGGTTAGGGTTAGGGTTAGGGTTAGGGTTAGGGATAGGGTTCGAGTTCGGGTTATGGTTAGGGTTACGGTTCGGGGTTGGGTTAGGGTTCGGGTTAGGGTACGGGTTAGAGTTAGGGTTAGGGTTAAGGTTGAGGTTAGGGTTCGGGTTAGGGTTCCTCTTAGGGTTCGGTTTAGGGTTAGGGTTAGGGTTAGGGTTTGAGTTCGGGATAGGGTTAGGTTTCGGGTTACGGTTAGGGTTCAGGTTCGGGTTCGGTTTCGTGTTCAGGTTCGGGTTCGGGTTCGGTTTAGGGTTAGGGTTAGGGTTCGGTTTCTGGTTATGGTTAGGGTTAGGGTTAGGGTTCGGGTTCTTGTTAGTGTTCAGGTTCGGGTTAGGTTTAGGGTTTGGGTTAGGGTTAGGGTTCGGGTAGGGTTAGGGTTAGGGTTAGGGTTCGGGTTCGGGTTCGGGTTAAGGTTAGGGTTAGGGTTCAGTTTAGCGATAGGGTTAGGGTAAGGGTCGGGTTAGGGTTCGGGTTACAGTTCGGGTTTGGGTTAGGTTTAGGGTTCAGGTTAGGGTTCGGGTTAGGGTTAGGGTTAGGTTTTGGGTTCGGGTTAGTGTTAAGGTTAGGTTTTGTGTTAGGGATAATGTTTGGTTAGGGTTAGGGTTAGGGTTTCTGTTAAGGTTCGGGTTAGGGTTCCAGTTATGGTTATGGTTAGGGTTAGGGTTTGGGTTCGGGTTCGGGTTAGGGTTAGGGTTAGGGTTAAGGTTAGGTTTCGGGTTAGGGTTAGTGTGCGGGTTCGGTTTTGGGTTAGGGTTTGGGTTCGGGTAACGTTTGGGTTAGGGTTAGTGTTTGGCTTCGGGTTCGGGTTTGGTTTAGGGTTAGTGTTCGGGTTAGGGTTAGGGTTCGCGTTCAGGTTCCGGTTAGGGTTCGTGTTCGGGTTAGGGTTAGTGTTAGGTTTAGGTCTCGGGTTCGGGTTAGGGTTCGGGTTCGGTTTCGGGTTAGGGTAAAGGTTAGGTTTCCGGTTAGGGTTAGGGTTTCGGTTAGGGTTAGGGTTAGGGTTAGGTTCGGGTTAGAGTTAGGTTTTGGGTTCGTGTTAGGGTTCGGGTTCGCATTCAGGTTAGGGTTAGGGTTAGGGATCGGGTTAGGGTTCGGGGTAGGGTTACGGTTAGGGTTAGGGTTCGGGTTCGGGTTAGTGTTAGTGTTAAGTTTAGGGTTCAGTTTAGGGATAGGATTACGGTTAGGGTTAGGGTTAGGGTTCGGGTTAGGGTTCCAGTTATGGTTAGGGTTAGGGTTAGGTTTTGGGTTAGGGTTAGTGTGCGGGTTCGGTTTTGGGTTAGGGTTTGGGTTCAGGTTCAGGTTCCGGTTAGAGATCGTGTTCGGGTTAGGGTTAGTGTTAGGTTTAGGGTTCGGGTTCGGGTTCGGGTTACGGTTCGGATTTGGGTTAGGGTTAGGGTTAGGTTTCGCGTTCGGGTTAGGGTTAGGGTTAGGGTTAGGTTTCGGTAAGGCTTTGTGTTTGGATTCGGGTTCGGGTTCGGGTTAGGGTTAGGGTTAGGGTTAGGGATAGGGTTCGAGTTCGGGTTAGGGTTAGGGTTACGGTTCGGGTTCGGGTTAGGGTTCGGATTATGGTACGGGTTAGAGTTAGGGTTAGGTTTAAGGTTGAGGTTAGGGTTCGGGTTCGGGTTAGGGTTCCTCTTAGGGTTCGGTTTAGGGTTAGGGTTAGGGTTAGGTTTGGGTTAGGTTTAGGGTTTGGATTCAGATTCGGGTTAGGGTTAGGGTTAGGGTTCGCGTTAGGGTTAGGGTTAGGGTTCGAGTTAGGGTTCGGGTTCGGGATAAGGTTAGGTTTCGGGTTACGGTTAGGGTTCAGGTTCGGGTTCGGTTTCGGGTTCAGGTTCGGGTTCAGGTTCGGTTTAGGGTTAGGGTTAGGGTTAGGGTTAGGGTTCAGATTCGGGTTAGGGTTAGGTTTAGTGTTAGGATTACGGTCAGGGTAAGGGTTAGGGTTAGGGTTAGGGTTCAGTGAGGTTTAGGGTTAGGGTTCGGGTTAGGGTTACGGTTAGGGTTAGGGTTATGGTTCTGGTTCGGGTTAGGTTTAGGGTTAGGGTTTGGGTTCAGGTTAGGGATAGGGTTAGGATTAGGTTCGGGTTAGGGTTAGGGTTAGGGTTAGGGTTAGGTTTCAGTTTAGGGAGAGGGTTAGGGAAAGGGTCGGGTTAGTGTTCGGGTTACGCTTCAGGTTTGGGTTAGGGTTAGGGTTCCGATTAGTGTTCGGTTTCGGGTTAGGGTTAGGTTTCGGGTTCGGTTTAGGGTTAAGGTTAGGTTTCGTGTTAGGGTTAGCGTTTGGGTTAGGCTTAGGGTTAGGGTTAGGTTTGGGTTAGGGTTAGGTTTCGGGTTCATGTTAGGGTTCGGGTTCGGGTTCGGGTTAGGGTTAGGGTTAGGGCTAGGGTCGGGTTAGGGTTCAGGTTACGGTTCGAGTTTGGGTTATGTTTAGGGGTCGGGTTAGGTTCGGGTTAGGGTTAGGTTTTGGGTTAGTATTAGGGTTCGGGTTCCTGTTCAGGTTAGGGTTAGGGTTAGGGATCGGGTTAGGGTTCGGGTAGGGTTAGAGTTCGGGTTCGGGTTTGAGTTAGGGTTAGGATTTCTGTTTAGGGTTCAGGTTAGGGTTCGGGTTCGGGTTAGGGTTAGATTTTGGGTTTGGGTTCTGGTTTGGGGTCGTGTTAGGGTTAGGGTTAGGGTTCAGGTTAGGATTAGGGTTCGGTTTCGGGTTGGGTTACGGTTAGGGTTCGGGTGAGTTTGGGTAGGGGTAGGGTTAGGGTTCGTGTTCGTTTGAGGGTTCAGGTTTGGGTTCAGGTTAGGGTTAGGATTAGGGTTAGGTTTCGGGTTAGGGTTCGGTTTAGGGTTAGGGGTAGGGTTAGTGTTCGTGTTAGGGTTAGGGTTTGGGTTTGGTTTCGGGTTAGGGTTAGTGTTAGCGTTCAGGTTAGGGTTCGAGTTTGGGTTTGGGTTAGTGTTACGGTTCGGGTTCAGGTTAGGGTTTGGGTTAGGGTTAGAGTTCCTCTTAGGGTTCGGGTTACGGTTAGGGTTAGGGTTAGGTTCGGGTTAGGGTTAGGGTTTAGATTCAGTTTCAGGTTAGGTGTAGGGTTCGGGTTAGGGTTACGTTTAGGGTTAGGGTTAGGTTTCAGTTTTGGTTTTATGTTAGGGTTACGGTTAGGGTTAGGGTTAGGGTTCAGGTTCAGGGTTAGGGTTAGGGTCAGGGTATATTGTTTGGGTTCTAGGTACGGTACGATTCGGGTTAGGGTTAGGGTTAGGGTTAGGGTTAGGGTTAGGGATAGGGTTCGGGTTAGGGTTAGGGTTACGGTTCGGGTTCGGGTTAGGGTTCGGATTAGGGTACGGGTTAGAGTTAGGGTTAGGGTTAAGGTTGAGGTTAGGGTTCAGGTTCCGGTTAGGGTTCCTGTTAGGGTTCGGTTTAGGGTTAGGGTTAGGGTTAGTTTTGGGTTAGGTTTAGGGTTTGGATTCAGATTCGGGTTAGGGTTAGGGTTAGGGTTCGGGTTCGGGTTAGGGTTAGGGTTAGAGTTCAGGTTAGGGATAGGGTTGGGGTAAGGGTCTGGTTAGGGTTCGGGTTACAGTTCGGGTTAGGTTTAGGTTTAGGGTTCGGTTTCTGGTTATGATTAGGGTTAGGGTTAGGGTGAGGTTTAGGGTTTGGGTTCGGGTTAGGTTTAGGGTTAGGGTTAGGGTTCATGTTCGGTTGAGGGTTCAGGTTCGGGTTAGGGTTAGGGTTATGGTTAGGTTTAGGGTTCGGGTTAGGGTTCGGGTTAGGGTTAGTGTTCCTCTTAGGGTTCGGTTTAGGGTTAGTGTTAGGGTTAGATTTGGGTTAGGCTTTGGGTTTGGATTTGGGTTCGGGTTAGGGTTAGGATTAGGGTTCGGGTGAGGGTTACGGTTAGTTTTCGGTTAGGGTTCGGGTTCGGGTTAGGGTTAGGGTTAGGATTCAGTTTCGGCTTCAGATTCGGGTTAGGGTAGGGTGAGGTTTCAGATTAGGGTTAGGGTTAGAGTTAGGTTTCGGGTTAGGGTTCCTCTTAGGGTTGGGGTTACGGTTGGGGTTAGGGATAGGTTCGGGTTAGGGTTAGGGTTCGAGTTAGGGTTAGGGTTCGGTTTCGGGTTACGCTTAGGGTTAGGGTTAGGGTTCAGGTTAGGGATAGGGTTAGGGTTAGGGTTAGGGTTAGTGTTCGGGCTCGGGTTAGGGTTAGGGTTAGGGTTCAGTTTAGCGTTAGGGTTAGGGTTAGGGTTAGGGTTAGGGATACGGTTCGGGTTAGGGTTAGGGTTAGGTTTAGGGTTTGGGTTCGGGTTAGGTTTAGGGTTAGGGTTAGGTTTCGGATTCGGGTTACGGTTAGGGTTCAGGTTAAGTTTATGGTTAGGTTTTGGTGTGGGTTAGGGTTAGGGTTAGGGTTAGGGTTAGGGATAGGGTTGGGTTAAGGGTCAGGTTAGGGTTAGGGTTAGGGTTCGAGTTCGCGTTAGGGTTAGGGTTACGGTTCGGGTTCGGGTTAGGGTTCGGGTTAGAGTACGGGTTAGAGTTACGGTTAGGGTTAATGTGGAGGTTAGGGTTCGGGTTCGGGTTAGGGTTCCTCATAGGGTTCGGTTTAGGGTTAGGTTTAGGGTTAGGTTTAGGTTAGGTTTAGGGTTTGGATTCAGATTCGGGTTAGGGTTAGGGGTAGGGTTCGGGTTAGGGATCGGTTTCAGGATAGGGTTAGGTTTCGGGTTACGTTTAGGGTTCAGGTTCGGGTTATGGTTAGGGTTAGGGTTCAGGTTAGGGATAGGGTTAGGGTTAGGGTCGGGTTAGGGTTAGGGTTCGGGTTAGGGTTATGGTTAGGGTTAGGATTAGGGTTAGGTTAGGGTTAGGGTTAC
Source organism: Ursus arctos (assembly GCF_023065955.2). NCBI lineage: Eukaryota > Metazoa > Chordata > Mammalia > Carnivora > Ursidae > Ursus > Ursus arctos. The sequence continues at coordinate 85,767,118 of NW_026623089.1, read as the reverse complement.
GGTTAGGGTTAGGGTTAGGGTTAGGGGTTATGGTTAGAGTTAGGGTTAGGGTTAGGGTTAGGGTTCGGGTGAGGTTTAGGGCTAGGGTTAGGATTAGGTTTCAGGTTACGTTTAGGGTTCAGGTTCGAGTTCGGTTTCGGGTTCAGGTTCGGGTTCAGGTTCGGTTTAGGGTTAGGGTTAGGGTTAGGGTTAGTGTTATGGTTCAGATTCGGGTTAGGGTTAGGTTTAGTGTTAGGATTACGGTCAGGGTAAGGGTTAGGGTTAGGGTTAGGTTTCATTGAGGGTTAGGGTTAGGGTTCGGGTTAGGGTTACGGTTAGGGTTAGGGTTATGGTTCTGGTTCGGGTTAGGTTTAGGGTTAGGGTTAGGGTTCAGGTTAGGGATAGGGTTAGGATTAGGTTCGGGTTAGGGTTAGGGTTAGGGTTAGGGTTAGGTTTCAGTTTAGGGAGAGGGTTAGGGAAAGGGTCGGGTTAGTGTTCGGGTTACGCTTCAGGTTTGGGTTAGGGTTAGGGTTCCGATTAGTGTTCGGTTTCGGGTTAGGGTTAGGTTTCGGGTTCGGTTTAGGGTTAAGGTTAGGTTTCGTGTTAGGGTTAGCGTTTGGGTTAGGCTTAGGGTTAGGGTTAGGTTTGGGTTAGGGTTAGGTTTCGGGTTCATGTTGGGGTTCGGGTTCGGGTTCGGGTTAGGGTTAGGGTTAGGGCTAGGGTCGGGTTAGGGTTCAGGTTACGGTTCGAGTTTGGGTTAGGTTTAGGGGTCGGGTTAGGTTCGGGTTAGGGTTAGGTTTTGGGTTAGTGTTAGGGTTCGGGTTAGGATTAGGGTTCGGTTTCGGGTTGGGTTACGGTTAGGGTTCGGGTGAGTTTGGGTAGGGTTAGGGTTAGGGTTCGTGTTCGTTTGAGGGTTCAGGTTTGGGTTCAGGTTAGGGTTAGGATTAGGGTTAGGTTTCGGGTTAGGGTTCGGTTTAGGGTTAGGGGTAGGGTTAGTGTTCGTGTTAGGGTTAGGGTTTGGGTTTGGTTTCGGGTTAGGGTTAGTGTTAGCGTTCAGGTTAGGGTTCGAGTTTGGGTTTGGGTTAGTGTTACGGTTCGGGTTCAGGTTAGGGTTTGGGTTAGGGTTAGAGTTCCTCTTAGGGTTCGGGTTACGGTTAGGGTTAGGGTTAGGTTCGGGTTAGGGTTAGGGTTTAGATTCGGTTTCAGGTTAGGTGTAGGGTTCGGGTTAGGGTTACGTTTAGGGTTAGGGTTAGGTTTCAGGTTCGGTTTTATGTTAGGGTTAGGGTTAGGGTTAGGGTTAGGGTTCAGGTTCAGGGTTAGGGTTAGGGTCAGGGTATATTGTTTGGGTTCTAGTTAGGGTACGATTCGGGTAAGAGACCACAGTGCCCAGGCACCGTCTGAGCCCTTCCCTCATCCCGGCGGATTTGCTAGCAGTAGTTCAACCCCAATGAACCCAGCCCGGAGACCCCCTGGGGCAAAAACGGCTTCCGAGGAGCAATATGCTCTTGCTATGAAAAACCTATCTCAAGTGGGGGTAGCCAGGTAAACAAAATGCCACACACCCAGGTGTAAGAGACAACATTGCCCAGCCATGGTCTAAGCCCCTCACCTCGTCCCTGTACTTTTGGGAGCCTGAGGGACACCCGAGGCCCACGGCCCTGAGACCCGTTTGGCAAAAAGCCGGCTTCCAACGGAAACAGTTTTCCTAAGGTGCGGACCCTATCACAAGTGGTGGTGGCAAGGTAAAGCAAATGCCATCCACTTCTCTGGAAGAAACCACTGTGCCCAGCCATGTGATAAGCCCACCCATCCTCACTGGGCTTCTGGCACCAGGAGGGAAAAGAGAGGAGCACAGCACTGCGACCCGTTTGACAAAAACCAGCTTCCCACCAAAAAGTCTTTCTTCACGTGCAGACATGCTCCCAAGTGCCTGTGGCAAGGTGAAGGAAATGCCATACACTGACCTGTAACAGACCTCAGGGCCCAGGCACCGTCTGAGCCCTTCCCTCATCCCGGCGGTTTTGCTAGCAGGAGTTCATCCCGAACGAACCCAGCTAGGAGACCCCCTGGGGCAAAAACGGCTTCCGAGGAGCAATATGCTCTTGCTGTGTAAAACCTATCCCAAGTGGGGGTAGCCAGGTAAACAAAATGCCACACACCCAGGTGTAAGAGACAACATTGCCCAGGCATGATCTAAGCCCCTCACCTCGTCCCTGTGCTTTGGGAAGCCGGAAGGACACCCGAGGCCCACGGCCCTGAGACCCGTTTGGAAACAGCCGGCTTCCAAAGGAAACAGTTTTCCTGAGGTGCAGACCCTATCACAAGTGGTTGTGGCAAGGTAAAGCAAATGCCATCCACTTCTCTGGAAGAAACCACAGTGGCCAGCCATGTGCTAAGCCCTCCCATCGTCACTGGGCTTCTGGCACGAGGAGGGAAAAAGAGGAGCACAACACTGGGACCCGTTTGACAAAAACCGGATTCCCACCAAAAGTCTTTCTTCACGTGCAGACATGCTCCCAAGTGCCTGTGGCAAGGTGAAGGAAATGCCATACACTGACCTGTAAGAGACCACAGTGCCCAGGCACCGTGTGAGCCCTTCCCTCAACCCGGCGGTTTTGCTAGCAGGAGTTCAACCCCATGGAACCCAGCCCGGAGACCCCCTGGGGCAAAAACGGCTTCCGACGAGCAATATGCTCTTGCTGTGGAAAACCTATCCCAAGTGGGGGTAGCTAGGTAAACAAAATGCCACACACCCAGGTGTAAGAGACAACATTGCCCAGCCATGGTCTAAGCCCCTCACCTCGTCCCTGTGCTTTTGAGAGCCTGAGGAACTCCCGAGGCCCACGGCCCTGAGACCCGTTTGGCAAACAGCCGACTTCCAAGGGAAACAGTTTTCCTGAGGTGCGGACCCTATCACAAGTGGTTGTGGCAAGGTAAAGCAAATGCCATCCACTTCTCTGGAAGAAACCACAGTGCCCAGCCATGTGCTAAGCCCTCCCATCGTCACTTGGCTTCTGGCAGTAGGAGGGAAAGAGAGGAGCACAGCACTGGGACCCGTTTGACAAAAACCGGCTTTCCACGAAAAACTCTTTCTTCACGTGTAGACATGCTCCCAAGTGCCTTTGGCAAAGGTTAAGGAAATGCCATACACTGACCTGTAAGAGACCACAGGGCCCAGGCACTGTCTGAGCCCTTCCCTCATCCTGGCGGTTTTGCTAGCAGGAGTTCAACCCCAAGGAACCCAGCCCGGAGACCCCTGGGGCAAAAACGGCTTCAGAGGAGCAATATGCTCTTGCTTTGGAAAACCTATCCCAAGTCGGGGTAGCCAGGTAAACAAAATGCCACACACCCAGGTGTAAGAGACAACATTGCCCAGGCATGGTCTAAGCCCCTCACCTCGTCCCTGTGCTTTTGAGAGCCTGAGGAACTCCCGAGGCCCACGGCCCTGAGACCCGTTTGGCAAACAGCCGTCTTCCAACGGAAACAGTTTTCCTGAGGTGCGGACCCTATCACAAGTGGTTGTGGCAAGGTAAAGCAAATGCCATCCACTTCTCTGGAAGAAACCACAGTGCCCAGCCATGTGCTAAGCCCTCCCATCCATCGTCACTTGGCTTCTGGCAGTAGGAGGGAAAGAGAGGAGCACAGCACTGGGACCCGTTTGACAAAAACCGGCTTTCCACGAAAAACTCTTTCTTCACGTGTAGACATGCTCCCAAGTGCCTTTGGCAAAGGTTAAGGAAATGCCATACACTGACCTGTAAGAGACCACAGGGCCCAGGCACTGTCTGAGCCCTTCCCTCATCCTGGCGGTTTTGCTAGCAGGAGTTCAACCCCAAGGAACCCAGCCCGGAGACCCCCTGGGGCAAAAACGGCTTCAGAGGAGCAATATGCTCTTGCTTTGGAAAACCTATCCCAAGTCGGGGTAGCCAGGTAAACAAAATGCCACACACCCAGGTGTAAGAGACAACATTGCCCAGGCATGGTCTAAGCCCCTCACCTCGTCCCTGTGCTTTTGGGAGCCTGAGGGACACCCGAGGCCGACGGCCCTGAGACCCCTTTGGAAAACAGCCGGCTTCCAATAGAAGCTGTTTTCCTGAGGTGCAGACCCTCCTACGGTTTGCGTTAGCCCCCAGGAGGCCGTTAGGCCCAATCCTCTGGCTGTGTGGCACGCGGTGGGGCGGGCCGAGGGGACTGAGCTGGCGAGCAGGACCATGGGCCCACAGGTTTTGGCGTGGGGGACTTTGAAGATCCTCAGGGGCTAGGAGGGCCCTGCCCCTTCTCCTGCCCCGTATGACCAGTGGGCCCCCTAGAGGCCCAGGTGGCATGGGGCTGCAGAGTGAGTATGACGCTGGGTCTTGGGTCCCCAACCTCAGCAGCTGTGGTGCCAGGCACCTTGGGTGGGGCCCTCAGGAGCCCACCTAGAGTTAGTGTTAGCCCCAGGGAGGCCCGCAAGCCCGACCTGCTGGATGTGCAGCGAGCAGAGGGGCAGCCCAAGATGAGTTCGCTGAGGACTGGGAGCGTGGGCCCAAGCGTTTTGGCGCGGGGGGCCTTCAAAAGTCGTCAGGGGCTCAGAGTGCCCTGCACGTTCTCCCGCTCTGAATGACCGGCGGCGCCAATAATGGCCTGTGTGGCGGTGGGGCGAAGGGTGAATCCAGCGCTGGGGCTCGGGGGTCCCAATCCCCCCGGCGTTGCGGTGCCAGGCTCCTTGGGAGGGGCCCCTCGGGGCAGAACAAGGGTTAGGAGTAGCCCCCAGGAGGCCGGCAGGAAGGATCCACCGGCAGTGTGGCTGGGGGGGGGGTTGTGGTCGGGGGGTGTGCGGCCGGAGGGGAGGGCGCTGGAGAGCGGAGCGTGGCCCCAAGTGTTTTGGCGCAGGGGGCCTTCGAAGCTCCCCGGGGGCTCGGAGGGCCCTACCCTTTCAGCCCCGCTGAATGACCGGCGGCGCCCCTAGCGGCCTGGGTGTCGGGGGACTGCAGGGTGAGTCCACCGCTGGGGTTTGGAGGTTCCCAATCCCTGGCGTTGGGGCGCCAAGCCCCTTGGGATGGTCCCCTTGGGGACCCACCTAGGGTTTGGGTTAGCCCCCAGGAGGCCGTCAGGCCCAATCTCCTGGCTGTGTGGCGCGCGGTGGGGCGGGCCGAGGGGACGGAGCTGGCGAGCGGGACCGTGGGCCCACAGATTTTGGCGTGGGGGCCTTCGAAGATCCTCAGGGACTAGGAGGGCCCTGCCCCTTCTCCCGCCTGAATGACCGGCGGCGCCCCTAGCGGCCCGGGTGGCGGGGGCTTCAGGGTGTGTCCGGCCCTGGGGCTAGGACGTCCAGGATCCCCGGCGTGGCTGCGCAAGGCCCCTTGGGAGGGGCCCCTCGAGGACCGACCTAGGGTTAGGGTTAGCCCCCAGGAGGCCGGCAGGTCCGATCCACCTGCTGTGTTTCGAGCGGAGGGGCAGGTTGAGGTGAGGGCGCTGACTAGTGGGAACGTGGGCCCAAGCGCTTTGGGGCGGGGGGCCGTCGAAGGTCCGCGGGGGCTCGGAGGGCCCTGCCCCTTCTCCAGGCCTGAATGAGAGACAGCGCCCCTAGTGGCCCAGGTGGTGGACGGCAGCAGTGTTAGTCTTGCCCTGGGGCTCGGGGGTCCCCAATCCCCAGCATTGCAGCCCCAGGCCCCTTGTCAGGGGCCTCTCGGGGACTGACCTAGGGTCAGGGTTAGCAAGAAGGATGCCGGCAGGCCCAAAACGCCTGCTGTGCAGCGAGTGGAGGGGCGGGCGGAGTGAGGGCGCTGGCGAGCTGGAGCCTTGGCCCAAACATTTTGGAGTGGGGGGGGCCTTCGAAAGTTACCTGGGGCACAGAGGGCCCTCCCCGTTCTCACGCCCTGAATGACCGGCGGGCCCCCTAGCGGCCCAGGTGGCGGAGGGCTGCAGGGTGAGTCCCGCGCTGGGTCTCGGGTCCCCAATCCCTGGCGTTGGGGCGCCAGGCCCCTTGGGAGGGGCCCCTCAGTAGCCCACCTAGAGTTAGGGTTAGCCCCCAGGATGCCGGCAAGCCCTATCTGCTGGATGTGCGGTGAACAGAGGGGCAGGCCGAGCTGACGGCGCTGAGGAGTGGGAACGTGGGCCCAAGCGCTTTGGGGCTGGGGGCTATCGAAGGTCCGCGGGGGCTCAGAGGGCCCTGCCCCTTCTCCAGCCCTGAATGAGAGACAGCGCCCCTAGTGGCCCAGGTGGTGGACGGCAGCAGTGTTAGTCTGGCCTTCGGGCTCGGGGGTCCCCAATCCCCAGCGTTGCAGCCCCAGGCCCCTTGTCAGGGGCCTCTCGGGGACTGATCTAGGGTTAGGGTTACCAAGAAGGATGCCGGCAGGGCCGAAATGCCCGCTGTGCAGCGAGTGGAGGGGCGGGCGGAGTGAGGACGCTGGCAAGCTGGAGCCTGGGCCCAAACATTTTGGAGCGGGGCGGGGGGCCTTCAAAGGTTGCCTGGGGCACAGAGGGCCCTGCCCGTTCTCACGCCCTGAATGACCGGCGGGCTCCCTAGCGACCCAGGTGGCGGGGGGCTGCAGGGTAAGTCCGGCGCTGGGTCTCCGGTCCCCAATCCCCTGCGTTGGGGCGCCAAGCCCCTTGGGATGGGCCCCTCGGGGACCCACCTAGGGTTTGGGTTAGCCCCCAGGAGGCCTTCAGGCCCAATCCCCTGGCTGTGTGGCTCGCGGTGGGGCGGACCGAGGGGAGGGAGCTGGCGAGCGGGACCGTGGGCCCACAGGTTTTGGCGCGGGGCCTTCTAAGGAGGTCGGGGGCTCGGAGGGCCCTGCCCCTTCTCCCGCCTGAATAACCGGCGGCGCCCCTAGCAGCCCGGGTGCCAGGGGGCTGCAGGGTGAGTCCGGCCCTGGGGCTAGGACGTCCAGGATCCCCGGCATGGCCGCGCAAGACCCCTTGGGAGGGGCCACTCCGGGACCGCCCTAGGGTTAAGGTTACCCCCAGGTGGCCGGCAGGTCCGATCCGCCTGCTGTCTTTCGAGCGGAGGGGCCGGTTGAGGTGAGGGCGCTGACTAGTGGGAACATGGGCCCAAGCGCTTTGGGGCGGGGGGCCATCGAAGGTCGGCGGGGGCTCAGAGGGCCCTGCCCTTTCTCCAGCGCTGAATGAGCGGCAGCGCCCCTAGTGGCCCAGGTGGTGGAGAGGCAGCAGTGTTAGTCTTGCCCTGGGGCTCGGGGGTCCCCAATGCCCGGAGTTGCGGTGCCAGGACCCTTGGGAGGGGCCCCTCGGGGGCCCACCTAGGGTTAGGATTAGCCCCCAGGACGCCGGCAGGCAGGATCCAGGGGCGGTGTGGCGAGCGGGGGGGGGGGGGGGCGGCCGGAGGGGAGGGCGCTGGAGAGCGGAGCTTGGGCCCAAGTGTTTAGGCGCAGGGGCCTTCGAAGCTCCCCGGTAATTCGAAGGGCCTTACCCGTTCTCCCCCCCTTAATGACCGGCAGCGCTCCTAGTGGCCCTGGTGGCGTGGGGCTGCAGGGTGAGTCCAGCGCTGGGGTTTGGAGGTTCCCAATTCCCGGCGTTGGGGCGCCAAAACCCTTGGGATGGGCCCTTCGGGGACCGACCTAGGGTTAGGATTAGCCTCCAGGAGTAAGGCAGGTCCAATCCGCCTGCTGTGTTTCGAGCGGAGGGGCGGGTTGAGGTGAGGGCGCTGACTAGTGGGAACGTGGGCCCAAGCGCTTTGGGGAGCGGGTGCATCGTCAGTCGGGGGGCTAGGAGGGCCCTGTATGTTCTGCTGCCCTGAATGAGCGGCAGCGCCCCTAGTGGCCCAGGTGGTGGAAGGCAGCAGTGTTAGTCTGGCCCTGGGGCTCGGGGGTCCCCAATCCCCAGCGTTTCATCCCCGGGCCCCTTGTCAGGGGCCTCTCGGGGACTGACCTAGGGTTAGGGTTAGCAAGCAGGATGCCAGCAGGCCCGAAATGCCTGCTGTGTGGCGAATGAGGGGCGGGCGGAGTGAGGGCGCTGGCGAGCAGAAGCCTGGGCCCAAACATTTTGGCGCGGGGGGCTTTCGAAGGTCGCTGGGGGCTCAGAGGGCCCTGCCCATTCTCCCCCCCTGAATAACCGGCGGGCCCCCTAGCGGCCCAGGGGTGGGGGGCTGCAGGGTGAATCCGGCGCTGGGTCTCGGGTCCCCAATCCCTGGCGTTGGGGCGCCAAGCACCTTTGGATGGGCCCCTCGGGGACCCACCTAGGGTTTGGTTTAGCCCCCAGGAGGCCATCAGGCCCAATCCCTTGGCTGTGTAGCGCACGTTGCGGCAGGCCAGAGGAGGGAGCCGGCGAGCGGGACATTGGGCCCACAGGTTTTGGCGCTGGGGCGGCCTTTGAAGATCGTCAGGGGCTTGTAGGACCCTGCCCCTTCTACCGCCTGAATGACTGGCGGCGCTCCTAGCGGCCCGGGTGGCGGGTGGCTGCAGGGTGAGTCCGGCCCTGGGGCTAGGACGTCCAGGATCCCGGGCACAGCGGCGCAAGGCCCCTTGGGAGGGGGCCCTCGGGAACCGACCTAGGGTAAATGTTAGCCCCCAGGAGGCCGGCAGGTCCGATCCGGCTGCTGTGTTTCGAGCGGAGGGGCGGGTTGAGGTGAGGGCGCTGACTAGTGGGAACGTGGGCCCAAGCGCTCTGGGGCAGGGGGCCATCGAATGTCGAAGGGGGCTTGGAGGGCCCTGCCCGTTCTCCCGCCGGGAATGAGCGGCAGCGCCTCTAGTGGCCCAGGTTGTGGAGGGGCAACAGTGTTAGTCTGGCCCTGGGGCACTGGGGTCCCCAATCCCCAGCGTTGCATCCCCGGGCCCCTTGTCAGGGGCCTCTCGGGGACTGACCTAGGGTTAGGGTTAGCAATCCAGATGCCGGCAGGCCTGAAATGCCGGCTGTGCGGCGAGTGGAGGGGCGGGCAGAGTGAGGGCGCTGGCGAGCAGGAGCCTGGGCCCAAACATTTCGGTGCCTGGGGCCTTCCAAGGTCGCTGGTGGCTCAGAGGGCCCTGCCCGTTCTGCCGCCCTGATGACAGGCGGCGCCAACAACGGCCCGGGTGGCGGTGGGGCGGAGTGTGAGTCCAGCGGTGGGTCTCGGGTCCCCAATCCCAGGCGTTGGGGTGCCAGGCCCCTTGCGAGGGGCCCCTAAGGAGCCCACCTAGAGTTAGGGTTAGCCCCCAGGAGGCCTGCAAGCCCGATCTGCTGGATGTGCAGCGAGCGGAGGGGCAGGCCGAGCTGAGGGCTTTGAGGACTGGGAGCGGGGGCCCAAGAGTTTGGCGCGGGGGCCTTCGAAATGCGCCAGGGGCTCGGTGTGCCCTGCACATTCTCCCGCCCTGAATGACCAGCGGCGCCAATAAAGGCCCGGGTGGCGGTGGGGCGGAGGGTGAGTCCAGCGCTGGGGCGGGGGTCCCCAATCCCTGGCATTGCGGTGCCAGGCCCCCTGGGAGGAGCCCCTTGGGGGCCGACTTAGGGTTAGGATTAGCCCCGAGGAGGCCGGCAGGCAGGATCCACGGGCGGTGTGGTGAGGGGGGGGCGGGCCGATGGGAGGGCGCTGGTGGGTTGGAGCGTGGGCCCAAGTGTTTTGGCGCAGGCGGCCTTCGAAACTCGCCAGGGGTTGGGAGGGCCCTACCCGTTCTCGAGCCTGAATGACTGGCGGCGCCCCTAGCGGCCCGGGTGGTGGGGGGCTGCAGGGTGAGTCCAGCGCTGGGGTTTGGAGGTTCCCAATCCCCAGCGTTGGGGCGCCAAGTCCCTTGGGATGGGCCCTTCGGGGACCGACCTAGGGTTAGGATTAGCCTCCAGGAGTAAGGCAGGTCCGATCCGCCTGCTGTGTTTCGAGCGGAGGGGCGGGTTGAGGTGAGGGCGCTGACTAGTGGGAACGTGGGCCCAAGCGCTTTGGGCAGCGGGTGCATGGACAGTCGGGGGGGCTGGGAGGGCCCTGTATGTTCTCCTGCCCTGAATGAGCTGCAGCGCCCCTAGTGGCCCACGTGGTGGAGGGGCAGCAGTGTTAGTTTGGTCCTGGGGCTCAGGAGTCCCCAATCCCCAGCGTTGCAGCCCCAGGCCCCTTGTCAGGGGCCTCTCGGGGACTGACCTAGGGTTAGGGTTAGCAAGCAGGATGCCGGCAGGCCCGAAATGCCTGCTGTGTGGCGAGTGAGGGGCGGGCGGAGTGAGGGCGCTGGCGAGCAGAAGCCTGGGCCCAAACATTTGGCGCGGGGGGCTTTCGAAGGTCGCTGGGGTCTCAGAGGGCCCTGCCTGTTCTCCCCCCCTGAATAACCGGCAGGCCCCCTAGCGGCCCAGGTCGGGGGGCTGCAGGGTGAAACCGGCGCTGGGTCTCAGGTCCCCAATCCCTGGCGTTGGGGTGCCAAGCACCTTGGGATGGGCCCCTCGGGGACCCACCTAGGGTTAGGCTTAGTCCCCAGGAGGCCATCAGGCCCAATCCCCTGGCTGTGTAGCGCGTTGCGGCGGGCCAGGGGAGGGAGCTGGCGAGCGGGACCGTGGGCCCACAGGTTTTGGCGCTGGGGCGGCCTTCGAAGGTCGTCAGGGGCTTGTAGGACCCTGGCCCTTCTACCGCCTGAATGACCGGCGGCGCTCCTAGCGGCCCCGGGTGGCGGGTGGCTGCAGGGTGAGTCCGGCCCTGGAGCTAGGACGTCCAGGATCCCGGGCATGGCAGCGCAAGGCCCCTTGGGAGGGGCCCCTCAGGAACCGACCTAGGGTAAATGTTAGCCCCCAGGAGGCCGGCAGGTCCGATCCGACTGCTGTGTTTCCAGCGGAGGGGCGGGTTGAGGTGAGGGCGCTGACTAGTGGGAACGTGGGCCCAAGCGCTGTGGGGCAGGGGTCCATCGAATGTCGAAGGGGGCTTGGAAGTCCCTGCCCCTTCTCCAGCCCTGAATGAGAGACAGCGCCCCTAGTGGCCCAGGTGGTGGACGGCAGTAGTGTTAGTTTGGCCCTGGGGTTCGGGGGTCCCCAATCCCCAGCATTGCAGCCCCAGGCCCCTTGTCAGGGGCCTCTCGGGGACTGACCTAGGGTTAGGGTTAGCAAGCAGAATGCCGGCAGGCCCGAAATGCCGGCTGTGCGGCGAGTGGAGGGGCCGGCGGAGTGAGGGCGCTGGCAAGCAGAAGCCTGGGCCCAAACATTTTGGCGCGGGGGGGCCTTCGAAGGTCGCTGGGGGCTCAGAGGGCCCTGCCCGTTCTCCCCCCCTGAATGACCGGCGGCGGCTGAAGCGACCCGGGTGGCGGGGGGCTGCAGGGTGAGTCCAGCGCTGGGGTTTGGAGGTCCCAATCCCTGACGTTGGGGCGCCAAGCCCCTTGGGATGGGCCCCTCGGGGACCCACCTAGGGTTTGCGTTAGCCCCCAGGAGGCCGTCAGGCCCAATCCCCTGACTGTGTGGCACGCGGTGGGGCGGGCCGATGAGACAGAGCTGGCGAGCGGGACCGTGGACCCACAAGTTTTGGCGTGGGGGCCTTCGAAGATCCTCAGGGGCTAGGAGGGCCCTGTCCCTTCTCCCGCCTGAATGACCGGCGGCGCCCCTAGCGGCCGGAGTGGCGGGGGTCTGCATGCTGATTCCACCGCTGGGGTTCAATGGTTCCCAGTCCCTGGCGTTGGGTCGCCAAGCCCCTTGGGAGGGGCCCCTCGGGGACCCACCTAGGGTTCAGCTTAGCCCCCAGGAGGCCGCCAGGTCCAATCCGCCTGCTGTGTTTCGAGCGGAGGGGCGGGTTGAGGTGAGGGCGCTGACTAGTGGGAACATGGGCCCAAGCGCTTTGGGGCGGGGGGGCCATCTAAGGCGGGTGGGGGCTCGGAGGGCCCTGCCCCTTCTCCCACCTGAATGACCGGCGGCGCCCCTAGCGGCCCCAGTGGCGGGGGCTGCAGGGTCTGTCCGACCCTGGGGCTAGGACGTCCAGGATCCCCGGCGTGGCTGCGCAAGGCCCCTTGGGAGGGGCCCCTCGAGGACCGACCTAGGGTTAGGGTTAGCCCCCAGGAGGCCGGCAGGTCCGATCCACCTGCTGTGTTTCGAGCGGAGGGGCAGGTTGAGGTGAGGGCGCTGACTAGTGGGAACGTGGGCCCAAGCGCTTTGGGGCGGGGGGCCGTCGAAGGCAGCGGGGGCTCAGAGGTCCCTGCCCCTTCTGCCGCCCTGAATGAGCGGCAGCGCCCCTAGTGCCCAGGTGGTGGAGGGACAGCAGTGTTAGTCTGTCTCTCGGGCTCGGGGGTCCCCAATCCCCAGTGTTGCAGCCCCAGGCCCTTTGAAAGGGGCCTCTCGGGGACTGACCTAGGGTCAGGGTTACCAAGCCGGATGCCGGCAGGCCCGAAATGCCCGCTGTGCAGCGAGTGGAGGGGCGGGCCGAATCAGGGCGCTGGCGAGCGGGAGCCTGGGCTAAAACATTTGGCGGGGGGTCCTTCGAAGGTAGCCGGGAGCTCGGAGGGCCCTGCCCGTTCTCCCGCCCTGTATGACCGGTGGGCCCCCTAGAGGCTCAGGTGGCGGGGGGCTGCAGGGTGAGTCCGGCGCTGGGTCTCGGGTCCCCAATCTCTGGCGCTGAGGCGCCGGGCCCCTTGGGTGGGGCCCCTCAGGAGCCCACCTAGACTTAGTGTTAGCCCCCGTGAGGCCGGCAAGCCCGACCTGCTGGATGTGCGGCGAGCAGAGGGGTAGGCCGAGCTGAGGGCGCTGAGGAGTGGGAGCGTGGGCCCAACCGTTTTGGCGCGGGGGCCTTCGAAGGTCATCAGGGGCTAGGAGGGCCCTGCTCCTTCTCCCGCCTGAATGACCGGAGGCGGCCCTAGCGGCCAGAGTGGCGGGGGGCTGCAGGCTGATTCCACCGCTGGGGTTCAGTGGTTCCCAATCCCCGGCGTTGGGTCGCCAAGCCCCTTGGGAGGGGCCCCTCGGGGACCCACCTAGGGTTCAGCTTAGCCCCCAGGAGGCCGGCAGGTCCAATCCGCTTGCTGTGTTTCGAGCGGAGGGGCGAGTTGAGGTGAGGGCGCTGACTAGTGGGAACGTGGGCCCAAGCGCTTTGGGGCGGGGGGGGGGCCATCGAAGGTGGGCTGGGGCTCAGAGGGCCCTGCCCGTTCTCCCACCTGAATGACCGGCGGCGCCCCTAGCGGCCCAGGTGGCGGGGGGCTGCGGGTACAGTCCGGCGCTCCGTCTCGGGTCCCCAATCCCTGGAGTTTGGGCGCCAGGCCCTTTGGGAGGTGCCCCTCAGGAGCCCACCTAGACTTAGGGTTAGCCCCCAGGAGGCCGGCAAGCCCGATCTGCAGGATGTGCGGCGAACGGAGGGGCAGGCTGAGCTGAGGGCGCTGAGGAGTGGGAGCGTGGGCCCAAGCGTTTTGGTGCTGGGGGCCTTCGAATGTCGTCAGGGGCTCGGAGGGCCCTACCCGTTCGACCCTGAATGACTGGCGGCGCCGCTAGCGGCCCGGGTGGCGGGGGGCTGCAGGGTGAGTCCAGTGCTGAGGTTCGGAGGTTCCCAATCCCCAGCGTTGGGGCGCCAAGCCCCTTGTGATGGGCCCTTCGGAGACCGACCTAGGGTTAGGATTAGCCTCCAGGAGTAGGGCAGGTCCGATCCGCCTGCTGTGTTTCGAGCGGAGGGGCGGGTTGAGGTGAGGGCGCTGACTAGTGGCAAAGTGGGCCCAGGCGCTTTGGGGAGCGGGTGCATGGACGGTCGGGGGGGCTGGGAGGGCCCTGTGAGTTCTCCTGCCCCGAATGAGCGGCAGCGCCCCTAGTGGCCCAGGTGGTGGAGGGGCAGCAGTGTTAGTTTGGCCCTGGGGCTCGGGGGTCCCCAATCCCCAGCGTTGCAGCCCCAGGCCCCTTGTAAGGGGCCTCTCGGGGACTGACCTAGGGTTAGGGTTAGCAAGCAGGATGCCGGCAGGCCCGAAATGCCGGCTGTGCGGCGAGTGGAAGGGCGGGCAGAGTGAGGGCGCTGGCGAGCAGAAGCCTGGGCCCAAACATTTTGGCACGGGGGGCCTTCGAAGGTCGCTGGGGGCTCAGAGGGCCCTGCCCGTTCTCCTCCCCTGAATAACCGGCGGGCCCCCTAGCGGCCCAGGGGGTGGGGGGCTGCAGGGTGAATCCGGCTCTGGGTCTCAGGTCCCCAGTCCCTGGCGTTGGGACGCCAGGCACCTTGGGATGGGCCCCTCGGGGACCCACCTAGGGTTTGGCTTAGCCCCCAGGAGGCCATCAGGCCCAATCTCCTGGCTGTGTAGCGGGCATTCCTTCGGGCCTGGGGAGGGAGCTGGCGAGCGGGACCGTGGGCCCACAGGTTTTGGCGCGGGGGGGCCTTCGAAGGTCGTCAGGAGCTTGTAGGGCCCTGCCCCTTCTACCGCCTGAATGACCGGCGGCGCTCCTAGCGGCCCGGGTGGCGGGTGGCTGCAGGGTGAGTCCGGCCCTGGGGTAGGACGTCTAGGATCCCAGGCATGGCGGCGCATGGCCCCTTGGGAGGGGCCCCTCGGGAACCGACCAAGGGGTATGGTTAGCCCCCAGGAGGCCGGCAGGTCCGATCCGGCTGCTGTGTTTCGAGCGGAGGGGCGGGTTGAGGTGAGGGCGCTGACTAGTGGGAACGTGGGCCCAAGCGCTGTGGGGCAGGGGGCCATCGAATGTGGAAGGGGGCTTGGAGGGCCCTGCCCGTTCTCCCGCTGGGAATGAGCGGCAGCACCCCTAGTGGCCCAGGTGGTGGAGGGGCAACAGTGTTAGTCCGGCCCTGGGGCACTGGGGTCCCCAATCCCCACCCTTGCATCCCCGGGCCCCTTGTCAGGGGCCTCTCGAGGACTGACCTAGGGTTAGGGTTAGCAAGCAGGATGCCGGCAGGCCCGAAATGCCGGCTGTGCGGCGAGTGGAGGGGCGGGCGGAGTGAGGGCGCTGGTGAGCCGGAGCCTGGGCCCAAACATTTTGGCGCCTGAGGCCTTCCAAGGTCGCTGGGGTCTCAGAGGGCCCTGCCTGTTCTGCCGCCCTGATGACAGGCGGCGCCAATAATGGCCTGGGTGGCGGTGGGGCAGAGGGTGAGTCCAGCGCTGGGTCTCGGGTCCCCAATCCCAGGCGTTGGGGTGCCAGGCCCCTTGCGAGGGGCCCCTAAGGAGCCCACCTAGAGTTAGGGTTAGCCCCCAGGAGGCCTGCAAGCCCGATCTCCTGGATGTGCAGCGAGCGGAGGGGCAGGCTGAGCTGAGGGCAGTGAGGAGTGGGAGCGGGGGCCCAAGAGTTTGGCGCGGGGGCCTTCGAAATGCGCCAGGGGCTCGGTGTGCCCTGCACATTCTCCCGCCCTGAATGACCAGCGGTGCCAATAAAGGCCCGGGTGGCGGTGGGGCGGAGGGTGAGTCCAGCGCTGGGGCGGGGGTCCCCAATCTCTGGCATTGTGGTGCCAGGCCCCTTGGGAGGAGCCCCTTGGGGGCCGACCTAGGTTTAGGATTAGCCCTGACGAGGCGGGCAGGGAGGATCCATGGGAGGTGTGGCGGGGGAGGGGCGGGCCGAGGGGAGGGCGCTGGTGAGTGGGAGCGTGGGCACAAGTGTTTTGGCGCAGGGAGCCTTCGAAGCTCGCCAGAGGCTCGGAGGGCCCTACCCGTTCTCGAGCCTGAATGACTTGCTGCGCCCCTAGCGGTCCAGGTGGCGGGGGCTGCAGGGTGAGTCCAGCGCTGGGGTTCGGAGGTTCCCAATCCCCAGCGTTGGGGCGCCAAGCCCCTTGGGATGGGCCCTTCGGAGACCGACCTAGGGTTAGGATTAGCCTCCAGGAGTAAGGCAGGTCCGATCCGCCTGCTGTGTTTCGAGCGGAGGGGCGGGTTGAGGTGAGGGCGCTGACTAGTGGCAACGTGGGCCCAAGCGCTTTGGGGAGCGGGTGCATGGACGGTCGGGGGGGGCTGGGAGGGCCCTGTAAGTTTTCCTGCCCTGAATGAGCGGCAGCGCCCCTAGTGGCCCAGGTGGTGGAGGGGCAGCAGTGTTAGTTTGGCCCTGGGGCTCGGGGGTCCCCAATCCCCAGCGTTGCAGCCCCAGGCCCCTTGTAAGGGGCCTCTCGGGGACTGACCTAGGGTTAGGGTTAGCAAGCAGGATGCCGGCAGGCCCGAAATGCCGGCTGTGCGGCGAGTGGAGGGGCGGGCGGAGTGAGGGCGCTGGCGAGCAGAAGCCTGGGCCCAAACATTTTGGCGCAGGGGGCCTTCGAAGGTCGCTGGGGGCTTAGAGGGCCCTGCCCGTTCTCCCCCCCTGAATAACCGGCGGGCCCCCTAACGGCCCAGGGGGTGGGGGGCTGCAGGGTGAATCCGGCGCTGGGTCTCGGGTCCCCAATCCCTGGCGTTGGGATGCCAAGCACCTTGGGATGGGCCCCTCGGGGACCCACCTACGGTTTGGGTTAGCCCCCAGGAGGCCATCAGGCCCAATCCCCTGGCTGTGTAGCGCCTGTTGCGGCGGGCCAGGGGAGGGAGCTGGCAAGCAGGACCGTGGGCTCACAGGTTTTGGCGCGGGAGGGGCCTTCGAAGGTCGTCAGGGACTTGTAGGGCCCTGCCCCTTTTACCGCCTGAATGACCGGCAGCGCCAATAACGGCCCGGGTGGCGGTGGGGCGGAGGGTGAGTCCATCGCTGGGTCTTGGGTCCCCAATCCCAGGCGTTGGGGCGCCAGGCCCCTTGCGAGGGGCCCCTAAGGAGCCTACCTAGAGTTAGGGTTAGCCCCCAGGAGGCCGGCAAGCCCTATCTGCTAGATGTGAGGCGAGCGGAGGGGCAGGCCTAGCTGAGGGCGCTGAGGAGTTGGAGCGTGGGCCCAAGCATTTTGGTGCGGGGGGCCTTCAAATGTCGTCATGGGCTCCGAGTGCCCTGCACGTTCTCCCGCTCTGAATGGTCGGCAGCGCCAATAACGGCCTGGGTGGCGGTGGGGCGGAGGGTGAGTCCAGCGCTGGGGCTCGGGGGTCCCAATCCCCGGGGTTGCGGTGCCAGGCCCCTTGGGAGGGGCCCCTTGGGGGCCGAACTAGGGTTAGGATTAGCCCCCAGGAGGCCGGCAGGCAGGATCCATCGGCGCTGTGGGGAGCAGGGGGGCGGGCCGAGGGGAGGGCGCTGGAGAGCGGGAGCGTGGGCCCAAGTGTTTTGGCGCAGGGGGCCTTCGAAGCTTGCTGGGGCCTCGGAGGGCCCTACCTGTTCTCCCGCCCTGAATGACCGGCGGCGCCCCAAGCGGCCCGGGTGGCGGGGGGCTGCAGGGTGAGTCCAGCGCTGGGCTTTGGAGGTTCCCAATCCCCGGCGTTGGGGCGCCAAGCCCCTTGGGATGGGCCCCTTGGGGACCCACCTAGGGTTTGCGTTAGCCCCCAGGAGGCCGTCAGGCCCAATCCCCTGGCTGTGTGGTGCGCGTTGGGGCGGGCC
Organism: Ursus arctos; assembly: GCF_023065955.2. NCBI lineage: Eukaryota > Metazoa > Chordata > Mammalia > Carnivora > Ursidae > Ursus > Ursus arctos. The sequence continues at coordinate 85,749,895 of NW_026623089.1, read as the reverse complement.
GAGGGGACGGAGCTGGCGAGCGGGACCGCGGGCCCACAGGTTTTGGCGCGGGGGCCTTCGAAGGAGGTCGGGGGCTCAGAGGGCCCTGCCCCTTCTCCTGCCTGAATGACCGGCGGCGCCCCTAGCAGCCCGGGTGCCAGGGGGCTGCAGGGTGAGTCCGGCCCTGAGGCTACGACATCCAGGATCCCCGGCATGGCGGCCCAAGACCCCATGGGGCTGCGGGTAAAGTCCGGCGCTCCGTCTCGGTTCCCCAATCCCTGGCGTTTGGGCGCCAGGCCCCTTGGGAGGGGCCCCCCAGGGGCCGACCTAGAGTGAGGGTTAGCCCCAGGAGGACGGCAGGCCGGATCCGCCGGGTGTGCCGCAAGCAGAGGGGCGGGCCGACATGAAGGTGCTGGCGAGCGAGCTTGGGCCCAAGCGTTTTTGCGCGGGGGGCCTTCGAAGTTTGCTGTGGGCTCAGAGGGCCCTGCCCGTTCTCCCGCCCTGAATGACCGGGGGCGCCCCTAGCAGCCCGGGTGGCGGCGGGGCGGCACGGTGAATCCGGCGCTGGAGCTCAAGGGTCCCCAATCCCTGGCGTTTTGGTGCGAAACCCCTTGGGATAGGCCCCTCGGGGGCCAACCTAGGGTTAGGGTTAGCCCCTATAAGGCCGGCAGCCCTGATCCGCCGGCTGTGCAGTGAGCGGAGGGGTGGGCCGAGGTGAGGGCTCTGGAGAGCGGGAGCGTGGGCCCAAGCGTTTTGGCGCGGGGGGGGGGGGGGCTTCGAAGGTCTTCGGGGGCTCGGAGGGCCCTGCCCGTACTCCCGCCCTGAATGACCGGCGGCGCCCCGAGCGCAGGGTGGCGGCGGGGCAGCAGCGTGATTCCGGCGCTGGGGCTCCGGGGTCCCCAATCCCCGGTGTTGCTACGCCAGACCAGTTGTGAGGTGCCCCTCGGGGACCGACCTAGGGTTAGTGTTAGCCCCAAGGAGGCCGGCAGGCACGATCCGCCAGCGGTGCGGCGAGCGGAGGGGCGGGCCAAGGTGATTGCGCTCACGAGGGGGAGCGTGGGCCCTAGCGTTTTGGCTCCAGGGGCCTTCGAAGGTCCCAGGAGGCTCGGAGGGCCCTGCCCGTTCTCCGGCCCTGAATGACCAGCGGTACCACTAGTGGCCCGGGTGGCGGCGGGGCGGCACGGAGAGCTCGGCGCTGGGGCTCGGGGGTCTTCAATCGCAGGCATTTGGGCCCCAGGCCCCTTGGGAGGGGCCCCCCGGGGGCCGACCTAGAGTGAGGGTTAGCACCAAGGAGGCCAGCAGGCCTGATCCGCCTGCTCTGCGTCGAGTGGAGGGGCGGGTCGAGGTGAGGGCACTGTCGAGGCGGAGCGTGAGCCCAAGCGTTTTGGCCCAGGGGGCCTTCGAAGGTAATCGGGGGCTCGGAGGACCCTGCCTGTTCTCCCGCCCTGAATGACCGGCCGCACCCCTAGCGGCCCAAGTGGCGGTGGGGCAGCAGGGTGAGTCCGGCGCTGGGGCTCGGGGGTCCCCAATCCCCGGTGTTGCGGCGCCAGGCCCCTTGAATAGGCCCCTCGAGGGCCTACCTAGGGTTAGGGTTAGCCCCCAGGAGGCCAGCATTCCTGCTTCTCCAGCTGCACGGTGAGCGGAGGAGCGGGCCGAGTTGAGGGCGCTGGTGAGCGGGAGCGTGGGCCCAAGCGTTTTGGGGCGCGGGGCCTTCGAAGGTCGAAGGGGGCTTGGAGGGCCCTGCCCCTTCTCCCGCCCTGAATGACCGGTGGCGCCCCTAGCGGCCCAGGTGGTGGCGGGGTGGCAGTGTGAGTGCGGCAATGGGGCTCGGGGGTCCCCAATCCCTGGCGTTGCGGCGCCAGACCCCTTGGGAGGGGCCCCTTGGTGGCCGATCTAGGGTTACGGTTAGCGCTCCATTCTAGTCGGCAGTCAGACAGTGACCCTAGGTATGATGAGAGGGAGGGGGTAACAGGGCATTTCATCTGATCGCCCCCCCACCCCTCTGGCCTCCTCTAGCTACGGATGCGTCCTATCTTCCTGGGACGAGATCGGCGGAGCCCGCGAGCAGCGGGGCATGTGAGTGAGCTTTGGCTAATGCAGAGGGCCCTTCCTTCTTCGAGAGGGCAGTGAGGGGACTGTGTTCTGGGGGCTGCTGGACCCTCATCCCACACATCTGCAATTCCTGTGAGAGGGTCCAGGTCTGAGGGCTGCTTCTGCAGAAGAGGAAAGGGGTCCTGAGGAGCCCTGGGTGGGCTGTGGGCACTGTGGGAGAGCAGAGGGGGCTGGAGGGCAGCCTCAGCCCCTAACAGAGTCATTCCCCATCCCCGCCGCCTCCCAGCCCTGTCTCTACCCCAATCCTGGGACCCAGAACAAAGGGCATGGCTTCCACACATCTGGTGGAACGTCGACACTGGGTGCTCAGCAGGTACTCAGGAGACCCAGGGAGAGCTCGGGGACTGGACGTCCCCCACCCAGTGGGAGATTAGCGTCCACGGAAGGACACCCTCTCCTGGCACCTACTGAACGAGGCAGCACGTAGGCACGGGAGGGGAAGTGGGAGGTATCGGGAGGGTCCTGGGAAGGCCAGGGATGGGACAGAGTCCCTTTGTTCCCTCCTTGGTTGGACAGTCACAGAGCACTAGTGTGCCCTGAGGGCAAACACCACGGCAGACACGCCACCCCTCCCTGCCCACATGCAGTGGAAGTCACACGGCAAGTGGGCAGGGAGACTGAGCAGGGCGTCCAGCTTCCGCTTGGAGGACAAAAATGGTCACACCAGGGGTCAAGGGCTCCCACTCACAGAGGCTTTGGGTCAGCCCAAAGGTGGACATGGAGTAGGAATGGGCTCTGACAGCCGGGAGCCGGGGACCCAGGGGCCCAGGTTCCCACAGGGGTTCCCTGGGGCATCCGTGTGGGAGGTGCCCTGTCCTCTGACTCCTCTGCCCACCTGTCTGTCCCCAGGGCCATCTCCTCCATCCTGGGCACCTGGCTGGGCCACTACCCTGAAGATTTCTTCCAGCCCCCAGAATTTCCCTGCCTAAAGACACTACTGGCATACGTAGGGCTCAACGTGCCAGGCTCAGACCTGGAGCAACGTGCCTGGCTCCTCCTCTCTCGGCTGCGACACCTCGAGCCCGCTGAGCCGGAGGCTGGGGGTGAGGAGGACTGGGGGTGACTGATGGAGGGCTGTGGAGGGGAGAGAGTGGGCCACACAGAGCAAGCCTCCACAGACTGCAGTGTGCCTGGGAGCAAGGAGTGGTCTCAGATCACTGTCCCCATGGGCTACAGTTTGGGGAGACCACCCAGGGACGGGTTCTTAGACTCAAACAATATTGAGTGGTGGGCAAAGTTGCCTTCATTTGGAAGGGACATGGAAAGACAATCATGATGACCATACTTTCTCTTCTTGGAGCGACAGCAGCAGCTCCAGAGCGAGATCCGGAACCGCGCCGAAAGCTAGTCCCAGCTCCCACTGTGGTGCCTGCTGCAGCTTCAGAGCCTGAGCTGGAAAATCCCAACACTTGCTGGAGCTCAGCAACTCAAAAGAGCAGGGACGTCACCTGCCATGTCGGGCCCAGTGCAGCTGGTGGTCAGAGATCTGATCCACCGTGAGGACGTGCAAGAGTCACCTGCGCCTTTGGAAAGCCAGGAGCCTCAGCAGGCCCCAGCACCAGCCATGGAGGTCCCTGAAGAACCCGTGATGACACCTCCCATTTCAGAGCCACGGCAGGATATACTCACAGCTCTGACTCCCTGTCGGGAGCTTGAAGACCCCCCTGCACCTTGTGCAGCCTCGGTGCCCGCGCACACTGCAACACTAGCTATGGAGGTCCCTGAAGGGCCCCTGATGCCACCTGTCCTGTCAGAGCCAACGGAGGTTACACTCACAGCTCTGACGAACGGTCATGAGCTGCAAGAGCCACTGGCATCTATGGCAGCCTGGGCGCCCGCGCACGCTGCAGCACTAGCTATGGAGGTCCCTGAAGGGCCCCTGATGCCACCTGCCCTGTCAGAGCCAACGGAGGTTACACTCACAGCCCTGATGAACGGTCATGCGCTGCAAGAGCCACTGGCATCTATGGCAGCCTGGGCGCCCGCGCACGCTGCAGCACTAGCTATGGAGGTCCCTGAAGGGCTCCTGATGCCCCTTGCCCTGTCAGAGCCAGCGGAGGATATACACAGAGCTCTCACTCCCTGTCAGCAGCTTCAAGAGCCACCTGCACCTTTGGCAGCCCCGGAGTCCAAGCAGGCTACAGCACCAATTATCGGGGTTGCCGGAGGGTGCTGGCAACCATTTCTCTCAGTGGAGCAACTGGCCTCGGCCCCGGAGCAGCAGTTCCTGCTCGCTGAATCCCCAAAGGATGGCTTTCCCTCCCCTGTCATTCCAGTGTTTCTAATTTTTGCATTGTTCATGCACCTATTTCATAGCTTAATATATTCTGGTCTATAAATAAAGATAAATTGAGTTTTCATGGAATTTTACTCTGATCCTTTTAAATTGTACATCCAGGTGTCATTCGATACAGAGTGTTTCACAACCTTGTCCTTCTACAATATTTCCCTCCAGGAGACTCCCGTGCCACTCGTCAGATACTGCTCATTCTCTCAGCACAGTCCCTGCAGGCACAGCTCCCCTCTCTGCCTCTGTGAGTTACTTCTTCTGGGTTTTCATGTGTGTGGGATCAGACAGTGTGGCCTTTTTCTATCTAGCTACGTAACCTATGAGTGATTCATTTATTTTTTTCAGGTTTCTTTCTCTTAACAAACAAACAAACACACAAAAACAGAAACAAAAAAAACCCCACCATTTTACTACAAAGGAATATTCCTGATACAATACTGCGCAGGTGAAGCCCCAAAATGAAATGTTTTCATGATCTGGGATAGGCTTCCCTTTTGTAAGTGTGACCCAAGAGCCAGAAATACCTGGGTCCATGAGACACCTGCAAAATCTTTCATTTTCCAGGATAGGCCAGGTTTCAATGATTCTAATGTGCATATTATAAAAATATTGAGACTGCATATTAAATCTTCCTCTTTATTACAAACATATTAGGTAATTAAAAGGTTCTCTAAGGTTTTAGCCAGATTACGTTTTGTTAGTAAAATAGTGATGTAAATATGAAGAAAGGAAGACACATTCCTTCTACCTTCTACCATGATAGCCCATAACGCATGGCGTCCCTCTTCCAGTCCTTTCTCTCGGAGTGTATGGGTGAGTGTGTGCGGGGGAGGGGTTTGCCTGTGTGTGGGACAGGGTGGGGCAGGGAGGGTTTCACAGCTGGGCTCTTGTTCGGCCTGAGGTCCCCACAGTGGACAGGCACTGCTACTCCTCTCCTGTCCCCTTCTGCATTTTCAGGGGCTACACATCATTTACTCAGCAGCACCACCTGCCGAACAATTGAGACCTCTCCAATTCTTTGAGTCTCATCCTTAAAGTGAAGGGTACAATGTGCCGTAAATCTCTTTGGCTTTAGGACTGTTTCCTAAAAGCACAATTTCTGGAACACACTTTAGTCCCATTGTTGCAGTATTGGCTGCAGGGTCCTCTATCTATACTCTCTTTCTTTCCGTGGAGCCTTGCTCGGGAAAGGAGGGTCCCCGGAGACTAGAGAGGAACCCTGAAATCATGAGGAAGACAAGCCAGCAGTGAGGCCATCAGGCTACCTGGGCGGGACCCGTGAAGCAGGGAAGAGCCTGTCCATACCGCCCTCATGGATCCTCCCTCCACAAGCATCCCTGCCCCACCACACACACACACACACACACACACACACACACACACACACACCCCGCCCTGGAACACCCCTCATCCAGACCCCGTCCCAGGACACACCCCAGCCACTCCAGCCCCTCCTGCTCTAGAACTCAGCTTCTAAGTAGAGCAACCAGGTCCTGCTTCCAGGCCAACAGAGGGGCGTCGGCCGGGCCACACTTGTCTGCTTGCTCCGGGTCCATCCTTTTTGGGCCCTCTCCTCCCAGGAAGGAACCAACCTCTCATGGCAGCTCAGGTCAGTGAGTCACAGACATGACCTGAATGTGTTCATCCATATGTCCACTAGATGGCAACAGCAAGAACTGCTTGAACCTCTGTGAACAGGAGGGACCTTTACTGAGGAGGGAAGAGAAGGCTAGCTGAGGAAAAAGCTGGAACTGACACCCCACCCCCACCCCCCACCATGGGGTGTACGTGACATTCCTCAGGCACTCCTGGCTGCCCTAAAGGACAAAGAAAGAGTTAACCTATAGACACCACAATCCTGCAAGACTTAAGTCTCCCTCAGTTTCCCAATGTCTTAGCAGTTTACAAGAACCAAGCATTTCTATCAATAACTTAGCTTCCTGAAGGGAAAGCAGATACAACGAAATGTCCTTATAATCTGCAGCCTCCAGGAAGTTCCCAACCGTCTCAATGTTCATGCCTTGCTAGAGGGCAAAACCACCTTCCCTAGACAATGGCAGGGCCTCTGTACCTTGTGAGTCTTCTTTAACATATGCAAGTATTATCTCAACCTCCCTTTTTCCTTACCTTCCCCCAACCCCATAGTCTATCATCAGCCAGCCCTCACAAGCCAGGGCAGCAGCTCTTTCTGCCACCTGTCCTGTCATAAACCACCAATTTTGCACCAAAGACGTCTCGAGAATTCCTTCCTGGTCGTCAGCTGCGGATTCCACCCCACTGAACCTCACCTATATTCCACAACCTCCTCATTTCCAAAGCACACTGGGTGCTCATGGAAGCTGCAGGATGGACAGAGCCTCAACCGGCGGCTTTGGCACTGGGCATAGCCCCTCCACACCACTCAGGCTCCTCCAGCAGTGACCCCCTGCCCCTGCCAGCCCCAATTCTTAATAACCCTCCAGTTCAGTTGTTGTGACAGCAGTGCCTACGCTTCCTGCTGCAGACACAAGTGAGGAGAAGGGAGAGATCCCTCTCCTTGCACGAAGTCACTTGACGGGGAGTCCACTTGATCAGAAGCTCTCCATCTGGGAGCCCTGCAAAGGACAGGAATGCTGTGACCCTCTGCCTTCCCCAAGGAGCTTTGGTGTGGGGAGCACCGCAGAAGTCTACAGAACTTGGCGCACAACAGCATCACACCTCCACGCCTACAGATGCGGGCAGCCGTTTTTATTCTCACCCTCTCAAGAGGTGAGGAAAGCCCTCTGGGCACACAAGGCACACAGAACAACCAGCTGACCCTGAGCCCCACCGGGCCCCCTGACGGGGGCAGTGCATCCCCGTCCAGGCAAAATCACCTGAGAATCAGCGCACTGGGCCCCTGCCCCCCCGAAAACGAGGTGAAAGAACAAGTGAACAGCAAGTTTACAGACCAAAGAGGACGGCCAAACTCCAGCGCTAGGGGAAAATAGCACCTAGAGCTCGAGGCTTTTTCTCATGATTCATTTCTCTCTCCATTCAAAATTTTCCATTTCGTTTTTTTTTTTCCCTTTCCAACTACCTTTTTTAATTTTAGCAACACTTCAATTTTCAATCTTTTCTTAACTTTCATTTTTTACATTGACATTTTATACATATTTTCTTCATTTTTGGATTCCTGTCGCTACATTCAATTTGATTTCTGTATAATATGAGTTTGGCTTTCTTTACAATTTTGGGATTTAGTGACTTCCAACACACAGACCAAAAGATACTCGGGACCATGTGGCTCACCCTGTTTTGTCCACCCCGTGAGATCCTAATCTCTCTCTCCCCCATCCATTCTTCTCTGGGAAAAGTGACTAGAGGGAGGGATTCACAGCAAAAAAAAAAAAAAAAAAAAAAAAAAAGAGCCAGAGGTAACACTCTCTGCCACTGATCTAATGCATAGGGTTTTAAGTAAGAAGTCACAGCTGGAACTCAGGATGACAATTACAAAGTTGCTAGCTGGGCTTGAAAAAAGTATAAATGACACGAGAGACTCTCATAGTGCAGAAATGAAATCGAATCAGGCCCAAATTCCAAAGGCTCTAACTGAGATGCAGTCTACATTGGATGTGCATGCTCTAATGGCTAGGGTCAATGAGGAGAAGACAGAGTCAGTGACACCAAAGACAAGCTGATGGAAAGGAAGGAAGCTGAGGAAAAGAGAGAAAGCCAACGAATGGACCATGGGTGGAGGAGTCGAAAAATCAGTGATGCCACAAAAGGAAACAATATTGGAATTACTTCTGGCCCCGAGGGAGAAGACACAGAGGGACAGAAGATCTATCTGTGTAGATCGTAGCTGAGAACTTCCCTAATCTGGGAGGGAAACAGGCATTCAAGTCCAAGAGGTAGAGAGGACTCTTCCCCAAATCCATAAGAATAGAGGAATACCCTAACATATACTAGTGACGTTTGCAATTTCAGACAGAAAGAGAAAATCCTGAAAGCAGTTTGAGACAAGAGGATCTTCACCGACAGGGGTAAGCACGTTAGACTAGCCACATACCTATCCACAGAGTCCTGGCACACCAGAAAGGGCTGGTGTGATTGAGTCATGGTACTAAGTGAGAAAAACATGCAGCCAAGAACGCTTTACCCAGCAAGGAGTCATTCCGAATAGGAGCAGAGATAAAGAGCTTCCAGGACAGAAAGAAACTCAAAGGATTTGGCCGCTAAACCACCCTGCAAGAATAGGAAGGGGGATCCTGTAATTGAAGACAGACTCCAAGAGTAACACAGACCAGAAAGAAACAGAGACCATCTACAGAATTAGGGACGTGACAGGTAATGCAATGGACTCATCTCCATCTGCTTTTTAGATTTTTTCTTTATCATTGGTCTTAAGCAATTTTATTGGGATGTAGGTTGATAAGGAGGTTTTTTTTCATGATCCTTATGTTTGGGGTTTTTGTTGCCTGGATTCCTGAATTCTTAAAAATATGGGTGTAGAGGGTTCATACAATTCAGATAACAATCAGAATTACTTCTTCAAACAGTTTTTTTCTGTACCTCAGCCAATTTCGTATCTACCAGGCCACTTGAAATTGCTACAAAGCTCACACATACTCTAGTGTTTGTGTGCAGGGCGTGGTTTGCACCCTTCCTTTTCTCTGCTTTATTCTGGACAACTGCTATGATCATACATTCAAGTTCTCTCTCTCTCTCTGTCTCTCGCTCTCTTTTTGCTATTTAGTGTCTAACGGGAAAGAAAGCCCATCTACTACATTTTTCATCTTAGACGTGCCACTGTTCAGCTCCAGAAGTTGGGTTTTCCTTGTTTTCATATTTCCTATATCTCTGTTTCACTTCATCCTTTGTGTACATTCTTACGTATATAAAACGTCTTTCTAACAGTTGTTTGAATGTCCATGTGCAATACTTCCATCGTCTTTTTCATTTCTGGGTAGGTTTCTATTGTTTAATCTTTCTCCTCAGTACGAAGTGAACTCTTCTCCTTCTTTGCATCCTCGTAATCTTTTGTTGGAAGACAGGTATTGTGAATTTTAATTGTTAGATATTAACTATGGCTTATATTTCTACACATACTCTTGAGGATTGTTCTGATGGTGAGGTAGGTTCCTGGAAGACGATTTTATCCTTCCAGACTAGCTTTCCAAAGGTTTGTTAGGTGGTATCACAGTAGTCTTCAATGTATTTTGCTATTGTTCTGTTGGTATTCTGAGCTCTCTTTGCAATGTCCCACGAATTACGAGGTTTTCCACTCTGCCTGCTGCTGGTAGCACAGACTTTTCCTGATTGTGTGTGAAGGCTAGTGACATTTTCCTCTCTGCTTCCCCTGGGCTATGATTTTCCCCACACCACATAGGTTCCTCACACACGTGCCCTACTGAGGAATTCCATGAAAACTCAAAAGTGATCCTAGATGGCTTTCTGAGGTCCTCTTTCTCTGTGCAGCTCTCCTCAGTATTCTGTACTGTAAACCACAGCTATATTGACTTCTCCAAACTTCCATCTTTCTGTCTCCAACTCATGGAAATGGCTGAGCTTCGCCTGTATTCTTCATCCCTGACCCGTAGACTAGAAATGAAATCTCTTTAGGCGGTAAGTTAGGGAAATACAGAGTCCCCCATGTTTGTCTTCCCTCTTGCACTAGTCACTTCCCTGCATTGCCTGGAAATATATCGACAGTGTTCTTTTGCCAGGGTGCCTGGGTGGCTCAGTTGCTTAAGCCTCCTACTCGTGATCTGGACTCAGGTCACGAACTCAGGGTCTTGGGATCAAGACCAGCATTGGGCATCACACTCAGCACAGAGTCGGCTTGAGATTCTGTCTCCCCTCTCCCTCTATCCTCCCCACCCCCCACATTCTGTCTCTCAAACCAACATAGAAAATCTTTCAAATGAAATAAAATCAGTTACGTAACAGGCAGCCTCTGCAACGAGGGGAAGACCCCAGCAGGGTCCGTGCCTTGCCCAGAATCACAGACTGGTAAGAAGGCAGAACCAGGCCTGAACCCAGCTCTCCGAGTGTCCTCAACGTTGGGGCCCTGGCTGAACCTAGTTACTCACTGGGAGCTCGGGAAGAGGTTGTGTTTTGGAACTGGCTGTAGACCTGGAGGTGGTATGGGGGTGAGAAGAAACATCGACATCCCAGGCAGGAGGCTTCCCAGCACGTACCTGTCTGAGGAGGAGCCCAGGCCAGGGCAACCCACTGACGGCACCCCTGCCCGCATGACACCCAGAGGAAAGGAGGGATGGCTCGTGACACACAACTGGCAGCGTCTAGGGGTAAGGGTGGGCTCAGCCCCTCTAAGCCAAGGTTCCAATGCCTTCTGCAGGATTGGCCTTGGAAATCAGAAAGCCTAAGACCTGGGAAAGCTATTTCCCATAAACCCTAGGTGGGACTGTCATCTTCTGGGCCTGCACAATAGGAGTATTGGGGCACACACATGTGCACAGTTACACACACAACACAATAGGGACTGTGGGTGGGATCGGAAGAGCTACAGACTCAGAGAAGGTGAGAAAGGAAGAAAATGTGGTGGCAGTTATTCCCTACGTACGACACCACTCCCCCAATTTCTTAGATGGTATCCCACCTATGCCTGTGGACTTCTGCAAGAAGTACATGCTGGAATAATCCCTATCGCACAGGCAAGACACAGACCATCCCTGACAGGCACAACGGCTTCTCTGGGATCCAAAACAGGGAAGATGGAGACTTGCGTCAGAGCCCGGGGTGTTTCTAAGCTGGGGCCCTGGCTGCACCCAGACCTTCCGTGGGGCTTGTGGAGAGGGGTGTGTTGGTGTCACTGGGTACGCATGTGGCATGGCATGCAGAAAGGGGATGAGCAGTCGGCAGCCCAGAGCACTGTTTGTGTAGGTGCTAGTCCAGGTGTGGACTCAGGGAGGGGATCCCAGGAAGTGAAGTCACTTCCCTGATAACTGACCCCAACAGAACTTGGAACCCCGGTCACCAGGCAACCACATCGTAGTGCAGTCCCGTATCAGGCTCACTTGGCTGGAGACAGTCGATAGTGAAAGATGTTCTCTTGCTGCGTGCCCATTGTCCGGGGCTCTGGCTTCCAGAAACCCCAGGGTGAGGGACTTTTCACATGCTGCAGACACTGGCTCAACCCGCGCCCCCGACGCCGCAGGGCCTTTGCCAGGAGGGGCCGGAAGGTAATACCGAGCGACCTAGGCCAGGCCAGGCCACCTCTCCGAGCCATCCCTGGGCAGCCCCATTCCCCCAGTTTCAGGGAAAGAGGGGTATGTGGGGGAGGTCCCGCCCTGGGCTGGAGGAGGTTGCAGGGCAGTGGATACCCTGGGGATGCCTTCATGTTCACACCGATGCCACGGTGGGCAGGGTGGAAAGAGGATTCCTGAGGTGCCTCTCACCAGGGCCAGAGTGAATCCAAGGCCCTCGAGCTGGGTCACTTTTCTCTCCACGGTGGAGCTGCGTGCATCCTGGCCTGTGGTGTGTCTGCAAGGGTGTCTCCTGGGTCTGAGGATCAGCAAAGGCAGCCAGCCAGACCTCTGAGGCCTCCCGCCTGGCTGCCAGGCACTGTCTTTACAGAGCTCCACATGGGAGACAGGGCAGGAGCTGAACGATGGGATCCCCTGCCCCACCTCCTTGAAGGACAGGAAGGAGTTCCCTACTGCCAACAAAGTCCAGCGCTGTCTCAGGGTGAGCGCAGGTGCCACAGGGACCCAGCACCCAGGGCACCGATGTGGCACAAAGGGACCCAGATCCCAGAAACCAGCCTCTGGGCTCCTCGGGGCTCCCTCCTAGACTCCTGCTCCCATGTGAACCTGGATCCCCATCTCCTCCCCAAAACTGCCCTCAGGACCCTGCCAACGGCCTTGGCCCAATGCACAGTCCCTATCCACATATCTGTATGAATATCAGAAAAGCGACCTTAAACCACCTCTCATCCATTGCTCGAAATCCTGGTGAGCTGGGAGACTTTTCCCCAAAGGGGCATGGGGCTTATGGTACTATGCCTATTGCTCTGCCCTTTGGTTGTGAAGGAACACATCTCTGGGGCCCCTCCAGAGTCTGGAGCAGGCGCCTCCTTGTGCTGCACAACATTCCAGAAGGCCCATCAGTTACCGCAGCCATTGAGCCCTTCACAGATGCAGGACGTTCATGTGATTCCCTTCTGTTGCCAACTCACAGCGCTGCACGGAACATTATTACAAAATAATAATAGTAATATGAATAATAAAACCACATATTTTAATTTGAAACAGTACTTTTTCATGAATTAATTTCTATTGAAATTATATGATTTCATAGATACTCAACATTATTATACTAAGATTCAAATACTGGTCTAGCTCTGTATTTTTGTTTGTTTTGGGCATTTCTACCCTGGGAAAATAAGGAAACAGGTTTATAATTGGCTCCAAATTCACAGATTATAAGAAATATAAATTTATCTGTTAAGTTATTTTTTTAGTAAAATATTTTCAAGTGAAAGAATGTTGTCATCTAAAAATGGTAAGATTTATCACTTTTATTACTTACATATTAACCAAATTAAGTCACATCTGCTTTTTAAATAGAAGTGATCTAAATATTAATATATCCTTGTTTAATCAACGTTTGACATCAGATTAAAAATTATGAATGTGAAAGATGACAATTTTTAATGATGCCTTCTCAAAATTTTTTAAGAACATGAAATATAAAGAGAATTGAGTGCTGGAAATATTCTTGAACAGAATAGAGAAATACTGAATGAAAAAAAAAGCCCCCTTCATGATAAAAATCCTTAAACTAAGTTTAGTGGAAATATATTTCAACATAATAAAGGCTATACATGAAAACCCCACTGCTAATATCATACTCAATGGTGAAAAATGGTGAGAGCTTTCCCCCTAGTTCAGGAACAAGATGAGAATGTCCACTCTCACCATTTTTATTCATTCTAGTATTGGAAGTCTTAGCCACAACAATCAGACAAGAAATAAAAAAACTTCCAGATTGGTAAGGAAGAAGTAAAACTTTCACTATTTGTAGATGGCATGATATTATGTATAGAAAACCTAAGATGCTACCAAAATACTACTAATACTGATAAACAGATTCAGAAAGGCTGCAGGATACAAAAAAAAAAAAAAAGTACAGAAATCTGTGGCATTTTTCTATACTGATAATGAAGTAGCAGAAAGAGAAATTAAGACAAAAAATCCCATTTACACGTGCACCAAAAATAATAAAATACCTAGGAATAAATGTAAACAAAGTGAAAGACCTGACTGAAAATCATACAATTTTGATGAAAAAAGTCACAGACAACACAAATGGAAAGATACTCCTTTCTCATGGACTGGAAGAATAAATATTGTTAAAATGTCCATACTACCCAAAGCAATCTACATATTTAATGCAATCCCCATCAAAATAGCAACAGTATTTCTCACTAGAACAAATAATCCTAAAATTTGTATGGAACCACAAAAGATCCAGAATAACTAAAGAGATCTTGAAAAAGAATGACAACCTAGAGGCATCACAATCCCAGATTTCAAGATCTACTACAAAGTTGTAGTAATCAAAACAGTATGGTACTGATACAAAAAAAGACATATAGATTAATAGAACGGAATAGACGGCCCAGAAATAAACCCTTGAGGAGCTGAATTTTCAAAAGGGATGTTCTCCACTTCTCCCAGGACATTCAAATACCCCCTAGACCTCGCTCGTCTAATTAGAGATTTTTCTTTAGGCTCTCAGGACATTGTAATTCTTAGAGAAATTCTTCTCAGAGTCTGGAAGGTAATGTTTTTGCTCATTGTACTTCTTTAATTTAGCTAGATGCCCTTGTATTTGGAAGATATTCTTATAACATCTCCAAGATTATTTTTTAATAGATTTTCTTGTCCGTTTCTTTAAATTACTTTTGCTTACATAAGGGATATCAGAGAAGATATAAATATTTTATTCTTCCAGGAGACTGTGTGTGTGTGTGTGTGTGTGTGTGTGTGTGTGTATTTAGGCCATATATTTAGTTCATTAAGATTTGTACAGATTTCTAGAAGAAAAATACTCACATGATCACATGATTTAGGATTACTTATAATCATAAATAGATTTTTAAATTGGAGAGGAAAACGGATAGCTAGTAAAGCATGAAACCCTGATAGGAAACATACATACTGTGTGCTGGTTAATTGGTTATAGTCACTTCATGTATTATTATGACAGCTTCTGCCTGTGAACTTAGAAGATGCTGAGCTTCTCAATAATCAAAGAAGAGAACAAGTGTTCATTCAAAATGCTGACCCAAGCAGTGCCTGCTTTTCTGTTTTTCTATCTGAAGCCATCATTTAGAATTTGTACTCTTTCAACAGTAGGAAAGTCCATAGACCTCTAAAGCATGAGTAAAATTCAAATAGGGTCAAATTCCTGAGGGCAAAGCATTATTTTTCCTCCCAGCCCTGTTACATTTGGCCATACATGCTTATTTCAACCCATGCAGCAGAGAATAAGGGCTGTGATTTTCATTATGATCACTAATTCCTTAAAAGTGCATCTAGGGCCTTCCAGAGTCATGAATTCAGCAGAATAACAGAAGGTAGCATGTCAAAAGACCATATGCAGGGCCTAGGCTGTATTTGCAGTACTAGTTCTGCATAATGTTTCCAGTTGGTATGCAATCATGCATGAACTCAAGCTTAAAAAAAACAAAAAGCTAGAATTTTTCATGCAGTGCTGTTACCTTTCAACGCACACCCAATTCAGCAAACTTAAATATTATCAAATATCCTTCCATAGTGATTGCAGTCTCCAGGGCTATCTACTGGTAATGCATAGCTTGGTTTTTAGATAATAAATAATAAAACTCTTCTAACAGGTGAATTTGATAATCAGTGTGCATCCAGAAGCATTGAATGTTTCCCATTAAATGACTGTAATCTTTCAGTTTGGTTTGCACCACCATATGCTATTGGCCTTGCATTTTGTATGTTAACTTTGCAGAGCTCATGCTCACTACAAACACACTCGGGACCTCTAAATACTTGTTTCTTGTGCATACCATGAATTTGTATTCACATTTTTGGAGAAAGGAGACAATGCTGATGTTTACTTGTATTTCAGAAAAATCAATCAGGTCAGCCTTGAGAGGTCACAATGACCAATACAGCTGATACACTGAGAGTTCACTAAATATTTTCTGAGACTTCGGTATCATTGTTGCAAGTATTCAGACAATTTTCTGGATCACATGCCCGTGACAGAGGGTTCCCTTACATTCACAATTCTGGAAGAAAACTCTTCATATTGCCATCCCAGAAATCCAGAAATCCTGCCAGGGAGTGAACATTTACTGTAAAATAATCTGTGCCACATTGCTCCTCTTTTTATACAGCACCATGACCCACTAAGGAATAAGAAAAATCCCTGAGCTGTCTCTGTATGTTTTTAGCATTATGATTTCATACACATTTAACGGAATTAATTTAAAAAAGACAACCCTAGTTCTAAGATTAAAAAATCTTCATAAAATAGTCAAATGGAGCCAATGTGCTAAATATTTTTTTTCTGAGGGACCTTAAATTTCCAAGTCTTATACTTTAAATATGGGCTTAATTTGAGAACAGTCATTTTAAAGTTGGCCTAACTCATTTCTCCAAACTCAATTTAAAAATTCACAATTCCTGAGGAGTTAAGATGGCGGAGGAGTAGGGGACCCCTTTTTCAGCCGGTCCCCTGAGTCGAGCTGGATAGGTAACAGACCAGCCTAAATAACCACGGAATCAGCCTGAGACGCAGGAAGATACATCTGGATCTCTACAAATGAACATCTCCAGCACTGAGTATTGAGGTACCAAGAGGGGTGCCATAAAAACGCGCAGATATCGGAAGATAAACGGAAGGGGGAGGGAGCCGCCGCGTTTGGGCGCCGGGAAGCAGAAGCCACCTGCACGGGGGAGCGGGCAGACTCAGGGACCGCAACCGCAAGAGAGCAGACTGAGACCGGTGAGCCGTGAACGCGCGCCACAAGGCATCTCCTGGAACACCGGAATCCCGGTGTGCTCACGGGATCCAGACTGAGACCGGGAGCTCCCGGAGCGCGCGGGGCAGCTGGCGGCTGGCGGGCCACCTGCACGGGGGAGCGGGCGGACTCGCGGTCGGCACCCGCGAAACAGCAGACTGAGACCCTGAACCGGGTGCGCGCGTCACCAGGCTTCTCACGGAACACCGGAATCGCGGTGTGCTCACCGGGCATAGACCGAGACCAGGAGACCCGGGAGCGCGCGGGGCGGCGGTGGCTGGCGGCATTAGAAACACAAAGGACAGAGACGCGCCGGCCCTGGAAGTGAGGGCAGGGACGCCGGGTTGGTGCGCACATCCCGGGTCGCTGCAGGGTTGAGCAGCACCAACAGTAACAGAGTTAAAGTGGCCAGAACATCAGTGGAGAACGGGCCGCAATCCCTCTGTTCTGTGACAATGCAGCCTCTGCTGCTCTGACTCTCAGAAGAGGCATAGCCGACCGCCAGGGAAAGCCGCCAGAGAACAAAAGCCTGGAAATACCGGCTCACAGCATGCCCATCCCCATCCCCCCTCGCGGGGGACACGGAGACTCTACCCAAACAGGGTTGCCTGAGTATCGGTGCGGCAGGCCCCTCCCCCAGAACACAGAAGGCAGGCTGAAAAATCAAGAAGCCCACAACCCGGGCGCCTGGGTGGCGCAGTCATTGAGTGCCTGTCTCCGGCTTAGGGCGTGATCCCAGCGTTCCGGAAAGGAGTCCCTCATCGGGCTCCTCCGCTGGGAGCCTGCTTCTTCCTCTCCCACTCCCCTGCTTCTGTTCCTGTTCTTGCTGACTGTCTACCTCCCTCTCTCAGATAAATAAATAAATAAAATCTTTAAAGAAGAAGCCCACATCTCTAAGATCCCTATAAAACAAGGGGCACGGCCTGGGACCCAGTCAATAATTTGGGCTCTGGACAACCCCGCAACCTCTCCTCATCAGAATGACAAGAAGAAGAAGCCCCCCCCCCCAGCAAAAAAAAGGCAGTGAGCCTGTGGCCTCTGTCCCAGAAATAATGGATATGGATGTAACCAAATTATCAGAAATGGAATTCAGAGTAACGATGGTCAAATTGATGAGCAGAATTGAAAAAAGTATTAACGAAAAGGTTTCTGAGAATATAGAATCCCTAAAGTCAGAAATGAGAGCAAATTTGACAGAAATTAAAAATTCTATGAGCCAAATGCAGGCAAAACTAGAGGCTCTGAGGGCCAGGGTCACAGAAGCAGAGGAACGGGTTAGTGAATTGGAGGATGGGTTAATAGAGGAAAAATGAAAATAGAAGATGCTTTTAAAAAAATCTAAGCCCACGATTGTTGGCTACAGGAGATTACTGACTCAATGAAATGATCCAATGTTAGAATCATCGGCATCCCCGAGGGGGTGGAGAAAAACAGAGGTCTAGAAGAGATATTTGAACAAATCGTAGCTGAAAACTTCCCTAATCTAGCAAGGGAAACTAACATTCGTGTCCAAGAGGCATAGAGGACCCCTCCGAAGCTCAACCACGACAAACCTACGCCACGTCACGTCATAGTGCATTTCGCAAATATTAGATCCAAGGATACAGTATTGAAAGTGGCCAAGGCAAAGAAATTTCTCACGTACCAAGGCAAAGGCATCAAAATTACGTCAGACCTGTCTACACAGACCTGGAATGAGAGAAAGGGTTGGGGGAGCATTTTTAAAGCTCTTTCAGAGAAAAACATGCAGCCAAGGATCCTTTATCCAGCAAGGCTGTCATTCAGAATTGATGGAGAAATAAAGACATTTCAGAATCGACAGTCACTAACCAATTTCGTAACCACGAAACCAGCCCTACAGGAGATATTGCGGGGGGTTCTATAAAAGTAAAAAGGCCCCAAGAGTAATACAGAACAGAAAGTCACAGCCAATACAAACAAAGACTTTACTGGCAACATGGCATCATTAAAATCATATCTCTCAGTACTCAGTCTTAATATTAATGGCTTAAATTCTCCCTACAACACCACAGGGTTGCAGATTGGATAAAAAGAAATGACCCATCCATTTGCTGTCTACAAGAGACTCATTTCGAACCCAAAGATGCATTCAGACTGAGAGTAAGGGGATGGAGTACCATCTTTCACGCAAATGGACCTCAAAAGAAAGCTGGGGTAGCAATTCTCATATCAGATAAATTGGATTTTAAACTACAGACTATAGTTAGAGACGCAGAAGGGCACTATATTATTCTTAAAGGAAGTATTCAACAAGTGGATATGACAATTATAAATATATATGCCCCCAACAGGGGAGCAGCAAGATACAGAAGCAACTCTTAACCAGAATAAAGAGACATATAAATAAAATACATTAATAGTAGGGGACCTCAACACTCCACTCTCAGAAATAGACAGAACACCCTGGCAAAAACTAAGCAAAGAATCAAAGGCTTTGAATGCCATACTCGACGAGTTGGACCTCATAGATATATAGAGAACACTACACCCCAGAACCAAAGAATACTCATTCTATTCTAATGCCCATGGAAAATTCTCAAGAATAGACCATGTTCTGGGACACAAAACAGGTCTCAGCCGATACCAAAAGATTGAAATTATCCCGTGCATATTCTCAGACCACACGCTTTGAAATTGGAACTCAACCACAAGGAAAAATTTGGAAGAAACTCAAACACTTGGAGACTAAGAACCATCCTGCTCAGGAATGACTCGATAAACCAGGAAATCAAAAATCAAATTAAACAATTTATGGAGACCAATGAGAATGAAAATACAACAGTCCAAAACCTATGGGATACTGCAAAGGCAGTCCTAAGGAGGAAATACATAGCCATCCAAGCCTCACTCAAAAGAATAGAAAAATCTAAAATGCAGTTTTTATATTCTCACCTCAAGAAGCTGGAACAGCAACATAGGGACAGGACTAATCCACACACGAGGAAGCAGTTGACCAAAATTAGAGCTGAAATCAATCAAGCAGAAACCAGAAGTACAGTAGAGCAGATCAACAGGACTAGAAGCTGGTTCTTTGAGAGAATCAATAAAATTGACAGACCACTGGCAAGATTTATCCAAAAGAAAAGAGAAAGGACCCGAATATTAAAATTATGAATGAAAAAGGAGAGGTCACGACGAACACCATTGAAATTGGAAGGATTATTAGAAATTTTTATCAACAGCTATATGCCAATAAACTAAGCAATCTGGAAGAGATGGAATCCTACCTGGAAACCTATAAACTACCAAGATTGAAACAGGAAGAAATTGATTTCTTAAACAGGCCAATTAATGATGAAGAAATTGAGTCAGTGATAAACAACCTTCCAAATAACAGAACTCCAGGCCCGGACGGTTTTCCTGGGGAATTCTACCAAACATTCAAAGAAGAAATAATACCTATTCTCCTAAAGCTATTTCAAAAAATAGAAACAGAAGGAAAGCTACCAAACTCATTCTATGAGGCCAATATTACCTTGATCCCCAAACCAGGCAAAGACCCCCTCAAAAAGGAGAATTACAGACCGATTTCCCTAATGAATATGGACGCCAAAATCCTCAACAAGATACTTGCTAATAGAATCCAACAGTTCATTAAAAGGATTATCCATCCCGATCAAGTGGGATTCATACCTGGGATGCAAGCGTGGTTCAATATTTGCAAATCAATCAGCGTGATACATCATATCAACAAGAAAAGACTCAGGAACCATATGATCCTCTCAATCGATGCCGAAAAAGCATTTGACAAAATAAAGCATCCTTTCCTGATTAAAACCCTTCAGAGTGTAGGAATAGAAGGTACATTTCTCAATCTCATAAAAGCCACCTATGAAAAGCCTACTGCAAATATTATTCTCAATGGGGAAAAGCTGGAAGCCTTTCCCTTAAGATCAGGAACACGACAAGGATGCCCACTCTCGCCACTATTATTCAACATAGTACTAGAAGTCCTTGCAACAGCAATCAGACGACAAAAAGGGATCAAAGGTATTCAAATCGGCAAAGAAGAAGTCAAAATGTCTCTCTTCGCAGATGACATGATACTCTATATGGAAAACCCAAAAGAAGCCACTCCCAAATTATTAGAAGTTATAGAGCAATTCAGTAACGTGGCAGGATAAAAAATCAATGCTCAGAAATCAGTTGCATTTCTGTACACGAATAGCGAGACCGAAGAAAGAGAAATTAGGGAATCCATCCCATTTACAATAGCACCAAAAACCATATGTTACCTTGGATTTAACTTAACCAGAGACGTAAAGGACCTATATTCTAGAAACTATAAATCCCTCTTGAAAGACATTGAGGAAGACATAAAAAGATGGAAAGATATTCCATGCTCATGGATCGGAAGAATTAACATAGTTAAAATGTCCATGCTACCCAGAGCAATCTACACTTTCAATGCTATCCCGATCAAAATACCGAGGACATTTTTCAAAGAACTGGAACAAATAGTCCTTAAATTTGTATGGAACCAGAAAAGGCCCTGAATCTCCAAGGAACTGTTGAAAAGGAAAAACAAAGCTGGGGGCATCACAATGCTGGATTTTGAGCTGTACTACAAAGCTGTGATCACAAAGACAGCATGGTACTGGCACAAAAACAGACACATAGACCAATGGAACAGAAGAGAGAGCCCAGAAATGGACTCTTTGGGCAACTAATATTTGATAAAGCAGGAAAAAACATTCGGTGGGAAAAAGACAGTCTCTTCAATAAATGGTGCTGGGAAAATTGGACAGCTACATGCAAAAGAATGAAACTTGACCACTCTCTCACACCATACACAAAAATAAACTCCAAATGGATGAAAGACCTCGATGTGAGACAGGAATCCATCAAAATTCTAGAGGAGAACATAGGCAGCAACCTCTACGACATCGGCCAAAGCAACCTTTTTCATGACACATCCCCAAAGGCAAGAGAAACAAAAGATACAATGAATTTATGGGACTTCATCAAGATTAAAAGTTTCTGCACAGCCAAGGAAACAGTCAGAAAAACTAAGAGGCAGCCCACGGAATGGGAGAAGATATTTGCAAATGACACTACAGATAAAGGACTGGTATCCAAGATCTACAAAGAACTTCTCAAACTCAATACACGAGAAACAAATAAACAAATCAAAAAATGGGCAGAAGATATGAACAGACACTTTTCCAATGAAGACATACAAATGGCTAACAGACACATGAAAAAATGTTCAAAATCATTAGCCATCAAGGAAATTCAAATCAAAACCACACTGAGATACCACCTTACGCCAGTTAGAATGGCAAAAATAGACAAGGCAAGAAACAACAAATGTTGGAGAGGATGTGAAGAAAGGGGATCCCTCCTACATTGTTGGTGGGAATGCAAGTTGGTACAGCCACTCTGGAAAACAGTGTGGAGGTCCCTTAGAAAGTTAAAAATTGAGCTACCCTATGATCCAGCCATTGCACTACTGGGTGTTTACCCCAAAGATACAGACGTGGTGAAGAGAAGGGCCATATGCACCCCAATGTTCATAGCAGCAATGTCCACAATAGCTAAATCGTGGAAGGAGCCGAGATGCCCTTCAACAGATGACTGGATTAAGAAGTTGTGGTCCATATATACAATGGAATATTACTCAGCTATCAGAAAGAACGAGTTCTCAACAGTTGCTACAACATGGACGGCACTGGAGGAGGTAATGCTAAGTGAAATAAGTCAAGCAGAGAAAGACAAGGATCATATGATTTCTCTCATCTATGGAACATAAGCACTAGGATGATCAGTAGGGGAAGAAAGGGATAAAGAAAAGGGGGGTAATCAGAAGGGGGAATGAAACATGAGAGACTATGGACTATGAGAAACAAACTGAGGACCACAGAGGGGAGGGGGGTGGGGGAATGGGATAGACCGGTGATGGGTAGTAAGGAGGGCACGTATTGCATGGTGCACTGGGTGTTATACACAACTAATGAATCATCGAGCCTTACATCGGAAACCGGGGATGTACTGTATGGTGACTAACATAATATAATAAAAATTATAAAAAAGAAAAATAATAATAATAATAAAAATTTAAAAAGGTAGTAAGGAGGGCACGTATTGCATGGTGCACTGGGTGTTATATTCAACTAATGAATCATCGAACTTTACATCAGAAACCAGGGATGTACTGTACGGTGACTAACATAATATAATAAAAAACATTAAAAAAAATAAAAAAATAAAAATTCACAATTCCTTATCAGTCACCTTTAGGACAATTTCTCATACTCTCTTCTCTCCAAATATATCCATATTTTAACTTAATGCAAAGAAATTTCAACTTACAATTGCTATAACATCTTTAATTTCCAATGTTTTCCTTTTGGATATAATCTATATAAAGGAATGAATTTTTTATCTCTGGCTTAAATCGCAAAAACCCACAAAGCTTTTGACGGAACTTTTTGGCATTCAAGACCATTTCTAGCGCTGTGCAAAGCAGTCAGTGCTTTCTGGGGAGCAACTACTTAAAATTCATATGGACATATTAGATGTAATATGTATATTTGGAATAACCATTGAAATATTTCTCTATTTAATTAGAGTAGTCTATGCTAACTCACAAGGTGGACACTGTCAGCTATTTTCAATCTACCAATTATTTCTTTGGGGGACATGGTAAAATCTCTGCTTCAGTAAATGTTTTCACTTTCTTCATGCACTAGTTTTCCCTTCTTCTTCTTCTAGCTCTGTCTCAGTGGGAAGAGAGAGCAAGAAATGCTAGCTATCATAATGCAAGCACGGCAGAAGGGGACACAAAATTTTCCCTTGCAACAAAGCAAGCTTTGATACTCAATTCCAATATTTGTTGAATGGTTATAAATGCACCCATTATCTTTTTTTCTGGTGTCCTATAGAGTATGTGCCCTCAAACAGTCAGGAAATGAAGGCATTACTGACTTTCTGTTCATGGTGCTAGGAATACAGGATTGCACTCTGTGGACAACCACTTATGTCTGCCCCCCTCAGCTCCTAGGAATCTGCAGATTTACCCCTTTCTTGATGCACTCAGTACTTCTACAGAGTCCTGGACAGGATCTTAGATGAAACTCAGACCAGCACACTATCTCTCTTCCCCTCTCCTCTGCCACATCTTGAGTCAAGATGAAGTGGTGATCACTGGTGAGGACTTCAAAAGCAAATCAAAGAACAAGGGCTATGATCAGAAAGAACGATTACCCAACATTTGCAACAACATGGACGGAACTGGAGGAGATAATGCTAAGTGCAATAAGTCAAGCAGAGAAAGACAATTATCATATGGTTTCACTCATTTGTAGAACATAAGGAATAGCAGGGAGATCGGTAGGAGAAGGAAGGGAAGAATGAAGGGGGGTTAAACAGAGAGGGAATGAACCACGAGAGACTATGAACTCTGGGAAACAAACTGAGGGCTTTAGAGGGGAGGGGGGTGGGGCATTGGGCTAGGTCGGTGATGGGTATTAAGGAGGGCACATATTGCATGGAGCACCGGGTGTTATACACAAACAATGAATCATGGAACATTACATCAAAAACTAAGGATGTACTGTATGGTGATTAACATAATAAATTTAAAAAATATATTAAAAAATTTAAAAAATTAAAAATAACCCCCCCAAAAAAACAAAAGCAAAAATAAACAAACAAAAAGAACAATGGCTATGGGCTCTAGGGACAGATGTCAGCAAGTTACAGCCAAGGATTAAATGTGACCAGTGGACATCCTCCAGAGTAGGTACTGACTATGCACAAATATTCATGACCTCCCAAAATTCATATGTTGAAGTCTTAATCCACAATACGATGATTTTTGGAGATGGGGACTTTGGGCGATAACTAGGTTTGGATGAGGGTCTAGGAGTGGTACCTCCATGATAGGATTGGTATAAGAGATTTTCATCTCTTAAGAGATGAAAAGACCTCAGTTCCTTTCCCTCTCACTCTACCATGTGAAGATTCAGCAAGAAGGCACTGTCTGTAAACCAGGAAGGATGTCCTCCCCAGACATCAAATCTGCTCACACCTTGATCTCAGATTTCCCAGCTTCTAGTTTGCTGTATAAGCCACCCAGTCTCCAGTACCTTGTTAAAGCAGCTCAAAGAGAACATCCAGGACTCTGGACTAATCCAAGGAGCCACCTACCTCCTGACATAGACGTCGAGTGGATCCATCCAATGTATCTTTGGCCCTCTAAAAATTCCTCAAAGCACAGTAGTGAGACAAGAGCATTCCAACATCTCTTCTTAAAAAAAAAAATCCTTTCTAATATTCTCTCCAACATTTTTAAAAGAATAGAGGCAGGTAGTCTTCTAAAGTTCATGAAAATTATGACAAGGTCTGCTTCAGTGAACTCATATCCTCTTTTGCAATGTGGGCATGACGGACCTATACTAGCTTGAGGCCTCAGCCAAAACTGAGAAAAGGGATACTCATGTTAACATACACTACAACTAAGGTATCCGCAGAAAACACAGTTGTTACTCTCTAGCATGGCCATGCTCTGCTTATGAGACCACCTTTCAGCAGGTGGCTAGATTTAGAATTGCCAGTTAATAGAGTTTCTTTCAGTCTGAATTGTCTCCCTTCACTTTAAATATTGAACATTTTAAAAATACAACTCCCTATTGGATTTTAAATGATTACTGTGGAATAACTGACGTTTTTGTTTTTGCTTTCTTAGGTAAAATATTTAATAGTTTGCTTTTTTTCCTCACTTCCCTTTTCTGCCCTAGGAGGGTATCTGTGTCCATGAGGCAAACTCTATATCCGTGGCAGGAAGCTAGTGGGTCCTGGTATACACCCAGCATCTTTGCCGGGGGGTGGGGGGGAGGGTGTTTACTCTCGAGTTACTACATTGGTATCATTTAATCCTTTGCTGTGATGTACAGGCATCTGCCCCAGGAGCTCACGGCCATACGTTCTTTTTTTTCCACATACATTTTAAGTTATTGCCAGTAGCATCTCTTCATCTTGACCCCAGGCCTTTGCTGGTTCAACCATGTGCTCATCAGGTCTGTATCCTTCAGGAGGACATCTGCGATTTTTTGAAACATTTAATATTTACCATCTTAACCATTTTTAAATGTGCGATTCAGTAGTGTTAAGTTTATTCACAGTGTTGTGAGGCAGATCGCCAGAAATTTTTCATCTTGTAAAACCAAACCAAACCAAATGAAAAACAAAACCAAAAACAAACCAAACAAAAATGCTCTATACTCCTTAGATAGCAACAGTTTCCCCTTTCCTCCCTGACCCCTAGCCTCTGGTAACTACCATTCTACCTTCTGTTTCTAGAACTGGACTACTTCAGATACCCTGGATCAGCGGATCGTCCAGTAACTGTGTCATTGTGAACAGCCTGTTTCACTCAGCATAATGCCTTCAAGGTGCATCCATGTTGTGCATGTAACAGGCTTTCTTTTTTTGAGGCTGAACAATATTCTGGTGTTATGTATACACTGCATTTTTAAAATCCATTTATCTTCTGATAGACATTTAGGTTGATTCCACCTCTTGTTTATTGTGACTAGTGCTGCAATGAATGTGGGCATGCAAATCTCTCTTCAAGATCCTGTTTTCACTTTTTGTTTTATTTCTTGGATGAATACCCAGAAGTGGCATTGCTGGATCATACTGTGTTTCTATTTTTTAATTTTCTTGAGGAACCTACGTTGTTTTCATATGCATTATTTTACATTCCCATTAACAGTACACAGAGATTCTAATTTGTCTGCAGCCGTGCTGACACTTGTAATTCCCGGGGGTTTTGTTTTTTCCTTTTTTTTTTTTTAATAGTAGCCATTTTATTGGGTGTGAGGTGATATCTCAGTGTGGTTTTGATTTGAATTTCTCTGATGATTAATGATGTTGAGCATTTTTTATATGCTCATTGGTCAAGTGTAAGAATTTTTCATTGTACGACAGATACCATTGCATTGGCAAAATTCCACACTGTGTGTAATTTCCTCTAAAACCAAACCAAAACAAACTGAAATCTAACTCCAAGTTGTCAGAATTACTGGTTTACATCCCAGTTCTTTATAAATCTCTGGAATTAATTGTGTCCAAGTTTTCTTTTCCTTCAAGTTGACCACTCTCCTCACATTGGTAGCCTCTTTCTTCACTTTGTTAGAGGCTAAGGTTTCAACTGAGATATGAAATTATGTCACAGGCTTTCCCTTGGAGTTGAATTCCTTAATTCACAAATAGAAATACGAGCGGGCACCCAAGAGGTGAGAGGAAAGAATTCTATTTCTAGAGCACTAGAATGTGGAATCTGTTAATATATGAATTGGGACAACAAACATCCTGTCAATCTCAGTTGTTGTAATATTTAAAAAAGGAATAATCAAAGTCCTACAATAACAAATAAGAATAACAAATAGCAAATATATCACAAGTTTCTTTAAATCGCTGGTAAAATATGTGGAGTGCCTTCAAAATCTTGTAAAAATCCCACGGTGTTTTATAATTTACAAAGAACCTTCACATGCAGATTGCTCGTATGATTTTTACAATAATGTTTTCAGGTAGGCAGAATGAGAAATTATATTTACAAAGTACCTATGCATATATCAATAGTGGTAACTGATATCCCCATTTTACATTTAAAATTATGACTTTTCCTAGATCTCAGAGTTTGTAAGTGAGCCCATATCATCGTATAAGTGTTTTGCTTTCTTGTCTGGTGTGCCTCACTATTTCCTCGGTCTTTCTATACATTTTTTTAGTTCTTATCATTTGTTATTCAAGTAGAAAGGTACTGCTGGGGTCACAGGGAATATAAAACTTAGTTTCATCTCACGGAAATATATATATTTTTAAATCTGCTTTAAAATAATCAGCATTATCTGAATTATTTTTGTCTTTTTTCATTTTCCTGTTACCAACTTTTTATTAAGCAATAGGTCTGTGGTAGGCAGAGTAATGGCCCCAAGGATGCCCACATCTTAATCCCTGGGATGTATGAATACGATACTCTATATGGCAGAAGGAACTTTCAGAGATAATTAAAGTTATGGACCTTGAGATAGGAAGATTATCTTGGATTATTTGGGTGAGCCCAATATAACCACATGGGCTCTTAAATGTATAAGGAGGCAGAAGACAGAGTCAGAGGGAAATGTGGCCATTTGAGAATGGCCAGAAAGATACAACATTGGTGGCTTTTAAGATGGAAAAAGAGGGCCAGGAGCCAAGGAATGTTGGTGGCCTCTAGAAACTGGAAAATGCAAGGAAATACTCAACCCTATAGTCTCCAGAAAGGAATACAGCCAAACTAACATGATGATTTTAACCCAGTGAGATCCTTGCTGACTTCTAACTTATAGAACTCTAAGATAATAAATTTTTGTTGATTTGAGCCACCAAGTTTGTGGTGATTTGTTATGGTAGCAATAGAAAACTGATAGAAGGACCACTCATGTAAATTTAATTATATACAGGAATACGTAATACATACGGGAATAATTATTTCTCTTTTGCAGTCAAATCTTACTTCTAGCTTCTCAGCACATCTTTTTGGTTTTTTTAGGGCTACTGTACCAATTCCCATACACTCATTTTTCCCCCTGTTACCTCTCTCAGGAATCTGGAAAGAATTGTATGTGCTTTGAGACACATACCCTAAATGCACAACCCATAAAGTACTAAATACTTTTTGATAAAGCTGTCTAGATGAAATATTTTACAGGTAATATGAGCTATATGAAATGCTTTCTGGAAAACACTCTAGCGAGTGGGCACCACCAGGTTAGAAGACGCTCTGGTAATCAAAACTGCTAAATGTTTACCCACCAATAAAGGAAAATATCCTCTTGGGGATTCTAGACTTGTTACCACGGATGTTGTTTGCTAACTCTGATTGTTTTCCTACCTGCTTATAGAAACTCCGTGCTGTCACCCATCTGTTCTCTCATCAAAGCAGCTTTGTGGTGGCAGTTATTTTAGACATTTTTTTTTATGATTTCAGATGTCTCTGCATTGAACTTGAGAACTTGATGATCAGAGCTTTAATGCAGGTAGAAACACACAGCTCCTACTTTTCTCCATTTAGTAATAGGAGAGAAAGTTATAATATCTGAATTATTTAAAAATTGTTAGAAACCTTGATTTCCCCTTTGGGATACTCATCACACCAAAGGTTTCTTATTTAAAAATGTTATTCTTCATTATTAATTCCTCAATTTTATAGGTGACCTTTTAATTGCTACTTCCAACTGGCTGACACAATGTCTAGTACACAGTAGTCAGTGAATGTTGCTTGTAAATGTTTTAATGACATGCCTCTTATCACTGTCACTTATTTTAGTTTTAAAACTTAGAAAACATTCTTTTACCCTATACTGCTAAATAGTTAATCCTCGTCCTTGAAGACTATCTCCATTCTTCCACACATCACTGCCAATTGTTCCTCTGGCCTGAGAGAGATTACCATTCTTCCCTTCGTTCTTGGCTCAATCCCAACTTCTCCAAGCTGGATATTACATCCTGCTTCCTTCAGAAACTTGACTCGTTCATTATATTCTTTCTTCCAAATCTTCTATCTTTCCTTCATTGCTAGATTATCCTACTCAATAAAGAAAGAAGATAATTTTTTAATTATAAAAATTTTGTCTTTCAACTTTTTACCTTACCAATTACAAACAAGCTGAAGAATAACCTGTAATGCCTCGCTTCCTCATTTTTCATTTAATCCAACTTCCAGTCACTTACAGGAAGTCCCCTTTCCAAGGTCACCGATATAATGTCCATCTATTCCAAAGAACATGTGGCAGTTTACATGCTACTCATTACATTTGATACTGTTTGTCACTCTTCTGAATACTCTCATCTTGTTTGACCTCTCAGATCCTTCTTTATGTTCCCTTTCCTTTGCCCATACTTGCAAAGTTTGATGTCCGGAATTTCTCCTCTGCTTATTCTATGCAATTCATCTAAATGGTTTCATCTGTTGCCATGGTTTCAACTACTGCTAACATGTTCATTACTCCCAACTGTCTTTCCATAGCCTCAGAGATTGAGCTGCTTTTTAGGGAATTGCCATCCGGTATCCCAGAGGCACTTCCATCTCAATAGATACAAACGGGATACCTTGTCCTTAGGTTATGATGCTGGCTCCTTCTTGTATATTTTCTAAATCAATAAATGATACCATCTCCTGTTCTGTTGTTGTAGGCAGAGTTGTGGTTGATTAATCTTTTCTTACTCCTCCATGTAAAAAGCACCATCTCTCATTCACCACCCCCCCTACCTACATCATAAATATCTTTCTAATAAATCATTTTGTCTTTTCTACCTGTCATTAACCATATGGTGTCCTACCTACTCTGGGGCACTGAGTAGGACAGGACTAGCTGGAGAGCACATACACGTCATTCAGAAGATAATGCGTATGGGGCAAAGCCAAAGCCAGGAACCATGTGCAGCTAGGTCTGGGGAGAGATGCAGCAGCTGCGCATGAGCTAACAGAGAGAGATGGAGCAGGCGGGGTGTGAGGGCAGGGCAAAGCACACTTACTTACAGGTCCAGAAAGCCCACATGCGCTGCTTTCGTGAAGTGCACAGCATGGCTATCATATATATCGAGGGACTGTGGACACTTAGATATTTTTCACCCTCCACCTAGCTCCTGGATATCTGATGATGTTTACAACTTTTCTTCCTGCCTTCCTAATTGGTCTTAGCCTTTTGATACTCTCACTGTTCTCTGAATGACATTTCAAATACATTTCACTCAGTGCTGGTTTTACAATCAGACTTTTTTTTTTATAATGATTTTTTATTATATTATGTTAGTCACCATACAGTACATCCCCAGTTTTCGATGTAAGGCTCGATGATTCATTAGTTGTGTATAACACCCAGTGCACCATGCAATATGCGCCCTCCTTACTACTCATCACCGGCCTATCCCATTCCCCCACCCCCCTCCACTCTGTAGCCCTCAGTTTGTTTCTCATAGTCCATAGTCTCTCATGTTTCATTCCCCCTTCTGATTACCCCCCCTTTCTTTATCTCTTTCTTCCCCTACTGATCATCCTAGTGCTTATGTTCCATAGATGAGAGAAATCATATGATCCTTGTCTTTCTCTGCTTGACTTATTTCACTTAGCATTACCTCCTCCAGTGCCGTCCATGTTGTAGCAACTGTTGAGAACTCGTTCTTTCTGATAGCTGAGTAATATTCCATTGTATATATGGACCACAACTTCTTAATCCAGTCATCTGTTGAAGGGCATCTCGGCTCCTTCCACGATTTAGCTATTGTGGACATTGCTGCTATGAACATTGGAGTGCATATGGCCCTTCTCTTCACCACGTCTGTATCTTTGGGGTAAACACCCAGTAGTGCAATGGCTGGATCATAGGGTAGCTCAATTTTTAACTTTCTAAGGGACCTCCACACTGTTTTCCAGAGTGGCTGTACCAACTTGCATTCCCACCAACAATGTAGGAGGGATCCCCTTTCTCCACATCCTCTCCAACATTTGTTGTTTCTTGCCTTGTCTATTTTTGCCATTCTAACTGGCGTAAGGTGGTATCTCAGTGTGGTTTTGATTTGAATTTCCTTGATGGCTAATGATTTTGAACATTTTTTCATGTGTCTGTTAGCCATTTGTATGTCTTCATTGGAAAAGTGTCTGTTCATATCTTCTGCCCATTTTTTGATTTGTTTATTTGTTTCTCGTGTATTGAGTTTGAGAAGTTCTTTGTAGATCTTGGATACCAGTCCTTTATCTGTAGTGTCATTTGCAAATATCTTCTCCCATTCCGTGGGCTGCCTCTTAGTTTTTCTGACGGTTTCCTTGGCTGTGCAGAAACTTTTAATCTTGATGAAGTCCCATAAATTCATTGTATCTTTTGTTTCTCTTGCCTTTGGGGATGTGTCATGAAAAAGGTTGCTTTGGCCGATGTCGTAGAGGTTGCTGCCTATGTTCTCCTCTAGAATTTTGATGGATTCCTGTCTCACATCGAGGTCTTTCATCCATTTGGAGTTTATTTTTGTGTATGGTGTGAGAGAGTGGTCAAGTTTCATTCTTTTGCATGTAGCTGTCCAATTTTCCCAGCACCATTTATTGAAGAGACTGTCTTTTTCCCACCGGATGTTTTTTCCTGCTTTATCAAATATTAGTTGCCCAAAGAGCCGAGGGTCCATTTCTGGGCTCTCTGTTCTGTTCCACTGGTCTATGTGTCTGTTTTTGTGCCAGTACCATGCTGTCTTGGTGATCACAGCTTTGTAGTACAGCTCAAAATCTGGCATTGTGATGCCCCCAGCTTTGTTTTTCCTTTTCAACAGTTCCTTGGAGATTTGGGGTCTTTTCTGGTTCCATACAAATTTAAGGACTATTTGTTCCAGTTCTTTGAAAAATGTCATCGGTATTTTGATTGGGATAGCATTGAAAGTGTAGATTGCTCTGGGTAGCATGGACATTTTAACTTTTTAAATGCCTTCAAAGGCTCTCTAATTAGGTAGAGGTTAAGTCTTAAATCTTTGCAAGTCTTGCAAGGGAGTCTAAGATTGGCCCTTGACTTCATTTCCAACATGCTTTTCTCAAATCATTTTTGGAACTACCCTGAGCAACATTAAACACCTTTCAGTGCCTCTGCTGTACTGTATTTTCTCTACGTTTTTGTCATTTCCACCCTTTCTCTCTGCAATGCTGTTATCATCCTACGAACCTTGCTGGGATCAACTCTTCTAAAAGAAAGCCATACCCCATTCTCCCCGGGTCCCACCCCAACTGGGTTAGGTTCACTCTTCTGAGTTCTCATTCCTCATTCTATAATCTAATCTATTCTCTAGCCATATTGTACATTATTTGAGGACAAAGATTATATTCTGCTACCTATTTATCATCTATTATTATTTGTATTTCTATTGCCTTGCACAGTGTGTAATGCACAAAAGGCACTCAATATATGTTGGTAAATGGTAATTAAATATCCTTAAAATTTTTCTATTTAGTTAGGTCTTCAGGGAATAGCAAGTTAAGTTTTTGGAAGGCAGGGATGGGTCTTCATTGCATTTTTCCTTCTTATAGAACTTAACAGGACTTCATGTGTAAAAATTACTAAATAAATAAAAATATTAAATGTAATGCTAGAATACGACAGCTATTAGAGTATAGGCTTCAGTGGCAGAAATCTGAGTTCAAATCCTTTTCTTCAATCTTTGGAAGATGAATCAGAGCCACAAATCCTCCATAGAATAATCTCTATCTCTTTCTTCCATATAGGCTTCATTTTTCTTCTTTACTTCTACTTAGCTAAATGCTTTTTTCTGTTTCACTGCTTTTTGTTT
Source organism: Ursus arctos (assembly GCF_023065955.2). Classification (NCBI taxonomy): domain Eukaryota; kingdom Metazoa; phylum Chordata; class Mammalia; order Carnivora; family Ursidae; genus Ursus; species Ursus arctos. The sequence goes on along the minus strand of NW_026623089.1, from coordinate 85,717,193 downwards.
TTGCTTTTGTTTTCATCACTTGTCTCCCCTTTCTCTCTCTTCCTCTGAGTACATGTGCAGATTCACATGTGCACCATGTGTGTTTGGGAGTACGTTAAGTGTGGGTGGTTTGCCAACCACAAGACCCTGTGAGTGTAACAGAAAAGCTATAAGCCAAAACTAAGAGTGAATACAAATGCAGACCAACAATGCAAACATAAATAAAACCATGCAAAGCATAAGAGCTGCACAGAGACAACACTAAGATTGTTATAATTTAACTTTTTCTTCTTTTAACCTTTGCACATTCTTATTGTCCTATTTTATTCTTTGCAGTTTCCTCTGCTCCCCCTCTCTGCTTTTTCACCAAGGAGGAGGAAAAAAGGAAAATGTGAAGAGCAACTTTCTTTAAAGAGGAAATACACTAAAGCCTTTTAACCTTAGAGGGAAATTCATTATTTAAATTGGGAACTACATGGACTCCCAATACCCTGTCTGCTCTTCAGCCAGTCACCTTATAGGTGAGACCACTATGATTACCCCTGCTCATTTACAGAGAGCGGCTACCATGGTCCTCATTCTGGGAAAGTCCTGTGAGGAAGCCAACCTCTACAGTAGCCAAGGAAACCTCTACCAGTTGCATATACTGTAGATTTTAATCACCTGGTAGTAAATGTGACCAACTGGCCAGGAAACAACAAGTGCTTGAGAAAAACCAGTGGTATTAAAGAAAGAATCAATAGTTTAAAAAATGGCACAGCACATAATCACCTAGGCTATTATTTCCTACCCTGAGTTGAAACTGAATAGTTTGATCTAAAAGCAGATTTCACATTCTAGGGAAAAATAACCACAACAGTTCAGTCAATCCCTTTTCTCTTAGGACTCCTCTGATGATTCTGATTATCAACTTAATTCCAACCAAGCCCCCAGACAAGGTGCCAGCTTCCTGGGGCACTTAATTGCATTCATAAGAGTTTATGAGCAAGGGGAATTTTCAGCCTAATGCCAAGTAATTGACAACTAAATTTTTTTCCTGGTTTCAACCCAAATATTTATTCTTAACATGGCAAAAGTTTAGGATCTGTAGTATTTCCATAGCTTCCAATTATCTCCATTGCTGCAGGACACGGACCATATATAAGTCTCATGTGGTAATCACTAACATTTATCTTTGTTATTGTCACCTGGTATCTTCCTCAATGTCAAAAGAGTCTTAGAAAATGAAGCTCTGCAGTTTTACTGGCCCAACAACAGAGGAGAAACCCTATCTCTGTATGACAGAGAATGGGCAGCAGAAACATCTCTGACAGCTGTTGCATGATGGGGTACGATAAAGGTCATTTCCTGCAAATGTTAGGGGTTTTTAAGAATCCCACAGGCACTGGAGAAATAATTGGACTCAAGCAATCAATCATACTTGAAGCATGTGAAGTATATCTAAGGACCAAAGGTCAGGATTTAATGCCCAAATTCATCCAATTGTCTGGAAATAAAAAAAAAAATTTAACTTCACAGAAGGTTATATGGAGGAATTTAATTGAAGTTAAATATAAATTAATTAAATATAGATTTTTTTCTTTCTTTGAAAATCTTTGTTGATAAGGACTAATATGATAAATTAGAACCTAAGTGATCTCCCTGAAACTTTATTATTCAAGTAATTAATAAAAGCATACTGAAGTTTTTAACTGATTTTTCTTAAGAAGTGTTACTTTTGTCATAAACTAAAAGTAATTTAATATATTGGTTTTAATTGACATTAATAATTTTAAGAATGAAATTTAAGAATAAACTATGGTTTAACATCCTAAGATGTTTAGCTGGAAATTTAATTTTAAATCACCTGGTTCTCTTCTAGATTCATATGTTATTAAATGCGGTTTTGCTTAAGCTATGATAGTGTTAGGAAAATAATGAAATTTAAAAACTGTAATCCTGTTCAAGACCTTAAATCTTTTTATTGAGTGTGACAGACTTCTAATTGTCCCTAAATACCCAATTCCCTCTTCTTTCTTTTAAATGCAACTTTTTATTTTGAAATATGTTGGCTTCCTGAAGTTTCAAAATAGTAATGATCATTCTGGTATATTTTAAAGCAGCTTCACCCAATGATCATATCTTCCATAACCACAGTACATGGTCAAAAGCAGGAATCTCACATTGGTACAATACTTTTTTTTTTTTTAATTTTTCTTTTCAGAGAGAGTGCACATGCACGAGTTGGGGGAGGGGCAGAGAGAGAGAGGGAGAGAGAGAGAATCTCAAGCAGGCTCCACCCCCAGAGTGGAGCCCAATGCGGGGCTTGATCTTATGACGCTGAGATCACGACCTCAGCCTAAATCAAGAGCGAGACACTTAACCAACTGAGCCACCTGTGCCCCAACATTGGCACAATACCCTTAACTTCCAAATATACTTTATATAGATTTTAAATGCACTCTTCTTTTGCTCTCTTTTATGTGTATAGTTCTTTGAAATTTTATACCAAGTGTAAATTTGTTGAAGCATCACCACATGGTACATATTACCATTAGGGTACAGAACGGCTCCATCGGCACAAAGACACTCCCTTATGTTACCCATTAACAGTTCTGTCCTCCTCCCAACCCTAACCTCCGGCAGCAACTGACTACTTATCACTATGATTTTGCCATTTCAAGAATGTTATAGAAACAGAATCATATCATATCCAATTTTTTCAGATTGGCTTTTGCACTCAGCATAAATCCTTGACATCCTTCTAAATCATTCTTTGTATCATTAGTTTGTTTCTTTGTATTTGTTGTATCACACTTTATTTACCAGTTGAATTTTGGGTGCTTTCCAGCTTTTGGCTACTATAAAGTGACTGTGAACATACTTTAGTTCACTAGGATAGAAACCCAGGAGGGCAGGGCTGTATCGTGATTGTTAACTTTAAGAAACAGCTGAGCTGCTTTCCAGAATGGCTATGACATTTTACGTTTTCATCAACAATGTTTGAGAAATCCAGTTGCCCTCTATCCTTGTCAACACTTGATACTGTATTTTTTAATTTTTTTGCCGTTTTAATAGGTATGCAATGGTATCTTACTGTAGCTTTAGTTTGCATTTCCCTAATGACTAATGATGGTGAACATCTTTTCTCTCGTGTGTATTTGCCATCTCTATACCCTTTTGGGAGAAATATCTGTTAAAATGATTTGCCTATTTTCTGATTTTTTTTTAATTGCTGAGATTAGAGAATTCTTTATATATTCTGGATAAAAATTGTTTCTCAGATATGTGATTTGATAATATGTGTCAATGACAAACTTGATACTCTAAATAGACCTTGATCCTCTTAATAGGGATCACACAACAGAGCAAAAGTTTTTAAGTTTGATGGTCTATATTATTTTATTTCTTTTATGGATTGTACCTTTGGTGTCATGTCTAAGAGCTCCTTGTCTAACCTAAGCAAAGGAAAAATTTTTCCTGTGATTTCTTCTAGAAGTTTTATAGCGTTTTTTTAAATGTCTCATTTAGATCTATGATCCATTTTGAGTTAATTTTTATATAAGATGTTAAGTTTAGGTTTGGTTCTAGAGAGTTCTGTTTGGATATTGATGGGAGAAGGACAAATTTCAGAAGGAAGAATACTGATGAGTGAAAAATGATGTCAGTGTGTACTGAACAAAGTTTCAAGATAGTGACAGAGGAATAAGGAAATTGGACAGTAGTCAAGATCAAACACACTAGAATACAGAAAGAAGAGTGAAGAGAATGACAGAGTTCTGAAAGAAAATGAAAAATTTAAGAGTAGGTTCAAAATATCAAAAAGCTTTCTAGTTCTTAGACTTGCCCACAGTTGGACTAGGCTATCTTGGTTGAGAGTTTATAAAGATGTTCCTATATATATTATCGATAATACTTGAATAATAGCATTCTGGCTATAAAACCTCTTACTTGCTCAAAAGAGTCATCCCGATGGTGAAATTTTAAATCTGTTAAGGAAGTTTATTATAACTTGAAAACAGCATAATAATTTAAGGTGTATTTCTATGCTTCTGAAATTCTTTTGTATGGCTTTTTGTTCAAGTGAGTATAACTCAAAAGCTAAAGAAGGACAACATTTTTCTGATATTCCGAAGATACTTAGTAGCATCAGAAAGGCAAAGGATAGCTTACAAAATAACAACAACTCTTAAAATTGGGCTAAAAGGCAATCTTAAACAATGAAATTTAACAGAGAGGCCATGAAGAAGTCACATTTAAGAGGAAGATAAAGCACCACGTAAAACTTGGAATTTGTTAAAATAACAACAAATAGAAAAATGAAGTAAATATTTCATTTCAATTTTAAGATTTCCCAAGACCCATTAGCAACATGGCAAGTGTAAATTGAGAACTGGTTTTTATGGGAAAAATGATAATAATTTCTACTTTCACTATCTTTTCCCTAAGTAGATTTACAATGATGTGTGTATTTCCATGAAGAGTTGCTTAATCCAATAAGCTTTCCATTGACATCCCATGTCAGATAGGAACACCACTGTATCACTTACTGATTTCACCAGTATTAGCTTTTTCCTAGAAACTAAAACCAGATGTTACTGAAATTTACACACATGTACATGCACACAGAGTCTATTAAAAATCAATTATTCATCTTTCTGCCTATAATTTTCAGAAGGAAGAAAAGAAAGATGTGCTCAAAGACAAACTATTATTTATCAGAAAAAGCATAAAGATAACTCTCAACCTGAATATTTCCAGTAAGTGTCTTGCTGAAAATTACTGAGGTGATTCTACAAAAATATCTTAGTTTTTAGAGCACATAGAAAGCCATTTCCACAAATTTGATTTTTTTTAGTTTTATCAAGATAATTGGCATACAGAACTGTATAAATTACATAATGACTTGATCCACATATATTACAAAATGATTAGCACATAAAGCTTAGTTAACATCAGCTCACATAGATACACAAAGAAAAAATGTTTTTATCCTTGTGATGGGGTCTTTTAGAATCTAGTCTTTTAGCAGCTTTCAAATATACCGTACAGCAGTATTAGCTATAGTCATCATGTTGTATATGTTACATTCCTCATATTTATTTATCTTATAGCTGGAAGTTTGTTTCTTTTCATTAACTTCCTCCAATTCTCCTCATTCCAACCCCCCCATCCCCACCTCTGGTAACAGCAAATCTGATCTTTCTCTGTTTTGTTTTTGTTTTTGTTGTTGTTGTTGTTGTTGTTGTTGTTTTTTGCTGTTGTTTTAGATTCCACGAGTAAATGACATCATATAGTATTTGTCTTTCTCTGACTTATTTCACTTGGCATAATGCTCTCAATATTCACCTATGTTGCCACAAATGGCAGGATTTTCTTCTTTATGGCTGAATATTCCGTGTGTGTGTGTGTGTGTGTGTGTGTGTGTACATTTTCCAGATTTTGCTCATCCATTCACCTCTGATGGACATTCCATTATTTCCATGTCTTGGCTGTTACAAACAATGCTGCAATGAACATGAGGCAGATATCGCTTCTACAGTGATGTCATTTCCTTCAGATGTATACCAACAACTGGGATTTCTGGATCACATGGTAGTTCTAGTTTTGATTTTCTGAGGACATCCATACTGTGTTCCAGTGCCTGCACAGTTTACATTCCCACTAACAGTGCACAGAGGTTGCCTTCCTTCCACATCTTCACCAGCCTTTGTTACTCGTCTTTCTGATGATGGCCATTCTAACAAGTATGAGGAGAAGATAGTTCACTGTGGGTTTGATTTGCTTTTCCCTCATGAGGAGTGATGTTGAGCACCTTTGCATGTGTCTATGGCCATCTGAATGTCTTCTTTGGAAAAAAAGTCTATGTAGGTCTTTGGCCCTTTTTTAATTGGAGGATTTTTGTTATTATTGAATTGTATGAGTTCTTTATATACTTTGGATATAATTTGTAAATATTTTCCCCCATTCTGCAGACCACCTTTTCATTTGGTTGATCATTTCTTTTGCTGTATGGAAACTTTTCATTTCTATTTATTTATTTTTAAATATTTATTTTAGAGAAAGAGAGCATGACCCCGAGTGTGGGAGGGGGTGGAGGGAGAGAGAGAGTCCTCAAGCAGACTCCCCACTGAGCATGGAGCAGATCCCAAGACCCTGAGATCATGACCCAAGCCGAAACTAAGAGCTGGCCGCTTAACCAACTGAGCCACCCAGGCACCCCAGTGTGGAAGCTTTTTAATTTGATGTAGTCCCACTTCCTTATTTTTTATTTTGTTGCTTATGCTTTTGCTACCATATCCAAAAAAAATCATTGCCAAGATCCATGTCCAGGAGCTTTTTTCCTGTTTTCTTCTAGCAGTTTTATGGTTTCAGATCTTACATTTAAGTCTTTGATACATTTTGAGTTAGTTTGTATGAGTGGTGTCCACAACTTTTTAATGTTCGTAATAAATTTGAACATACAACATATCATCCAAATTTATTAGACAGCTTGAAGTATAGTAGTCAAATATCTAGCATAGATTAGTTGAAATGGGTAGCTCTCTTAAGACTTTAAAATTTGTCCTTCTCATAGATCTGAACTCCTAAATGTGTAAAATGAAGCATTAATTAATGTTAGCAACACTTTTCAAAATACTATTTAAGTTCCAGAACAACCACAATGCTCAGAAATGGTCCCTTTCCAGGTTATTTCATGCTCTCTGTAAGATTTCTGGATTGGGTATGAGTTATGTCAAGTATGAGTTAATATTGATATTATTTCTGTCTTTTTCACAAACCAAGAGCACACTTCTAAAGTTGTCAATAGTATGAAAAAAATAAGCAAATTTTGGAATAGGTGACTTCCCTACATTAACTCAAGTTGACTTTGTTCTTCTGAATGATGATAAATACTATCTTGGAGTAGAATAACATGGAAATTCTGTAAACATGTTTAGTTGAAAGTATCCCAAAGATACACAATAATTCAATGGAAGATATAAAAGTAGATCTCAGAAACAGATTTTAGGTTCACTTCTATTTAATTATCTTAATTTTTCTAGTATAATTAAGATTCTGCCTTGACTATGTAAGTGGCTTATGAAAGAGTTATAAAAGTAATATGTAGGGACATTTGAAATATTTTCTTTTTGCTCACTTTGAAAAGATTTCCAGTTTGCTTCTAAATGCATATCAAATTTGAAAGGCCAAGTGATTTAAGGCAGGTATATCATTACTTTCCTCTATGGTTTGTTCAAGCAGGTAAAAAGTATGCAAGAATCTGAATGTTCCTTGCAACAGTAGCTTCAATTTTCATCAGCCAAGACCCAATTTGTGTCAGAGGGTAAAACTTGCCTGATTAGATCTGTTCAAAAAGCCATTAAACAACTTTCAATGTTCTTGCTCTCTCACATTTAGGACACTAAACTTTTACAGAGACAGGCTGTTTGAAGCCTTCCTAATTATTTCCATTATTATCCAAGAAGGATTACTGATGTTCAGCCTCCATTGGAATTCTCAAAAGTTCTCAGTGCAAATTATATGGCAATCTAAAATGCCTTCCTCTGGCTTTATGGCCCGATTATTATTTAGAGTCTCTCCAGCAGTGAACTTGAAGATCATGCAAATGTGCTCTTTGGGAAAGTCACTGTATAGCTGAATAATTTGTTTTGTAGGAAGCCAGCTCAAGTATATCATCAACCACGAAAATTCTTTATCAATGCTTTTCTATAAAGTAGGCCTATTATTATACCAGTTCCACTTTAACTCTGACAGAAAGCTGATCGGGAATGCTATTATTAAGTCATAAATGCCTATTTTAAAATATGTTGCCTCATATTATTACACTGTATCGTTTCATTAATTCGTGTAATATTTCCTTTGGTTTTTAGTATCTTCTATGTCATAATCAAAACTAAAATAACTCTAAAAATGTAAAGTCTATAGCATAGATTTAAAGTCAAGAGTCCGTATGCGTCTACAACTTAATATGTATAAATACATACAAATTTAACTAGACAGAAGTGACCATGTTCACTCACTACATGCAATATTTACCATGCTGAATAACAACTGTATTTGCCAAGATATTCACAGTTCATAATATTGTGAGATAAAATGTAGCTATAAACATTAATCAATGGCATGTTTATTAAACCTGTATTTCTTAGATCATAAGATATACTGATGAACAAATTTCACTGTGTAATAACAAGGAGCCTAGAGCCAAGTGGGAACAAAAATACCTAAGTAATTTTAATTTGTGAGATAAACTATCAGTATAGGGATTTATTCAGGATACCACTGGCACACCTTACACCCATTCAGGAAAGTTGTTAACAAGCGATATTCAAATAGGACCTAATTAGGCATGAGGTCCTAGAATAGAGAGAGTGTGCCAGTCAGGAGAAGACATGTCTACATGGACAGTAGGAATATGTTACAACAGAGGTTTAAAGTCATATTAAATCAGACTTAAAATGGAGTTTGGTCTTCATCTTGATGTTGAGATAGATCACTGAAGGAGAGTGATATAATCACATTTCAGTTTGGAAAGATCATCCTGGCTCAAGTATAACGAATGTTTTAGAGGGAATAATGGAATTAGACCAGTTCAGATAAGAAATGATACTGTCTTACCCTGTGGTAGTGATGGAAAAGAAAAAAAAAATAAAATAAACTTACTTCTCAACTTATTCTGTTATGACTATTGTTTTGTAATAGACTTTACAGATGTTACTTTTAAAATATTCTGTTAGTCTGAGGAGCCATTTATTTATAGATCTCCTTGTATTATTTGTAACAATATTGTATTTATTTTTAAAGGTTTTTAATTTTTATTTATTTGACAGAGAGAGAGACAGCCAGCGAGAGAGGGAACACAAGCAGGGGGAGTAGGAGAGGAAGAAGCAGGCTCCCAGCGGAGGAGCCTGATGTGGGGCTTGATCCCAGGACCCCAGGATCATGCCCTGAGCTGAAGGCAGGCGCTCAACGACTGAGCCACCCAGGTGCCCCTGTATTTATCTCTTAAGCACAGATTCTCTACACATCATCTCAAGTTCCCAGATTGTTTTATTAAAACATTTATCTTCAATCATCCAAATGTGACTAAACACTATCTGAAAAGTCCCATAGTATTCCATACCTGTGAACACATTTACATTTTTGTGCTGAAAGATACATGAAAACAAAGGCTTAGATATTTGATCTTACTGATTTGAAGAAATGATAACATGAAAAGAGAGGTAAACGGAGGCTAAGAAAATGTAAAGTGTGTATTGTGGAAACAGACATGTTATCTGAAAAGTGAATTGTCTGAGGGAAATATAGATCTAAGAGGCATGCATGAAAAATGCAAAAGGAGAGAGACGTGATTGCATACAAATCTAAACTATTTTAACTAGTGCCTACTCATAAAAACACCATCATTTGAATCATATTATGGATTTATGATCTTCCGAAACTGAAATGTGATACCGCTCTCCTTCAGTGGTATGTCTCAGCATCACGACGAAGGCTATATATGTAGATACACACACATACACATTTATATACATACACAGATATATGTAAACTTATGATCTCATTGCTGTAACACTATATGTATATGATGAGACTGTTATTCTAGAAAGCAATTGAACACAGACATTTTAGTCAATTAGAAAAGAGAAAATGAAGTTCAGATACCAATTTCCGGGTTTCAGGCAAAACACATAACCTCTTTGGGCATCAATGTCCTTATCTGTAAAATGACAAAACATACCCTACTATGTATCTCTTGTGTAAATGTATAAAAAGGAGATGGTAGTTTTGAAAGTGGTTTTGGAAAACATGTGCAAGGGGTTCGGTAATGATTCACTGTAGGGAGTGACATTTCTGAAGGAGTCAGAAAGATAGGGGTAACAAAATTCATTCAAACTTAATAGGAAAAGTAGTATTTACTAACTGGCAGGTTTTTAAGATTACGGAAAGAACCAATTTTACATGAATACTATATCTATTCCTCTGAAAATGCTACAAAAATATAGGAATCCATAATGTTAGATATTTTCAAGTTTTGTAGTCAAAATAACTTCCTTAATATTTCTTACACATTTCTCATACACATATGCTTCACACATGCTCCCTATTTTTCAGACAAGGTCAATGTTTTCACTACAATTCATTTACATTGTTATTAGAACTATTTTCTAGGTCTGTTGATAAAATTTGGCCTCACACATTGATAACACATTTTTCTAATTACACTGTAATTTTCACTAGTAATTCTAGCTTTTTTGAATATACAAATCATTTCAACTTATTATATCATTGCTTTAACACTTCATACACATCTTGAGACATTTAGGCCACAAAAGATTATATTTAATATTAAAAGGATCAAATGTAAATAATTCTCAATTACTTATCCAAAGTGAAAACTTGAATAACGTGTATAGTCTAAATGTGCAAATAATCAGAAGATACAGATTTTTTACCCTCCTGCTACCGAATGTTTCCCTGAGTTGCTGTCAGAGACAATGTTTACAGTGTTGTGCTTTAATTCCTACTCTCTTGTCAAGACACCAATTGAAAGCAGAATGCTAAGAACTCAGTGAGAACTAAGAGTGATAAATGAAGTGCCAGCATAATTTGGAAATTGGAAAATGTGCCCTTGAAAACATATTAGTTCGCTCAGTTTGTAACGTGTAACAGCAGTATTGGTTTTCTCTCTTCACTGCTAGGTCAAGACACTGATGGAAGTAGGAGTCGGCCGAGCCAGAAACAGATCTTCAGCTGGGGTCCAGTAAAGAGTGTGGGAAGGCTTCCCCGAGGCTGGCAAATATCTCGCCCCAGTGGCTAACACCCCTTGCTCTGTCATTCTGCCTGAGATTTCACCCAAAATGACATTCGCTTATGTGGTTAAGCTCAAGTATTTCCAGGAAGCTTAAGCAAGCTACGGTAGCCATTCCAACTTCCAGAAAGTCTCCCTCTTTGCTGTGATTGATCAAAAAAAAAAAAAAAAAGAGGTAATTTTTGGTGGAAAGCAGAAATGAATTTGGAGCACTGGGATATTTTTCAGAGAAGAGAGGCCTGGTAAATTTTAGTAGCCAACAGGAAACATGAAACATAGAAGTCAGGGGAGAATGAAAAAGGTGATACCAGGACATAAATAAACACAGAAATGGGCAGAGGAATAAAATAAATAAATAAATAAATAAATAAATAAATAAATAAATAAATAACAACAACAATAAGAACAATTATAATAACAACTCTCATGTCTTAAACTTTGCCCAGAGCAGTTCCAAAATATTCTATGTGGAGAAAGTGTAGGAACATGTCCAATGTGTAACTAAGATCAGTGCTCCCCTTGTGCGATGCCATGATCTTGCCTGGCTCGTGGCCTAAACAACTGGGTGAATCCTGAAATCTGCTCCACTCAGGAGAAAAGCTGGAGTGGCACATCGAATGTGCACATCTTCACAGCCTGGAACCTCAGGGTGGTTCCAGAACACTTTTCTCCTTTGCTTCCACGTTGGTCCAGTTATGTAGTTCTATCAATACGGATAACAGAATGTACTCAGAGAATCAGATGAGCATGGACTCTCCACCAGGAAGGTAAGTCAACGTAACACAAAAACAGATATGGCTGTCAGAGTGGAACACGTGTCTTTTCCTAGCTGGGTATTTTGTCTCTCACAACACAACCTTGCAGACTATCAAGGATATAACAATTTTTGAAAGGGTCATGTTAGGAAAAGAAAATTATACACAGATGCAGCATTTTCCAATCTCTGTGCCATAGATAAGGTAGCTCTGAGAGTAACCAGGAAGGGGCTCGAATAGCGTGAGCCACTGGATCACTGTCACACACACTATAAGAAGCATGTCCTTTTACAGTAGGCTGTCTTACAAAAATGTCCATTTTCCGGGAGTGGCATAGTACCAACAAAAGATGTTTTTGTTCTCCATTCCCACACTGTTTAAGAAAAGGCGAGAGGGGCGCCTGGGTGGCACAGCGGTTAAGCGTCTGCCTTCGGCTCAGGGCGTGATCCTGGCGTTATGGGATCGAGCCCCACATCAGGCTCCTCCGCTATGAGCCTGCTTCTTCCTCTCCCACTCCCCCTGCTTGTGTTCCCTCTCTCGCTGGCTGTCTCTATCTCTGTCGAATGAATAAATAAATAAAATCTTTAAAAAAAAAAAAAAAGGCGAGAAAACATGGGTTACTTAAATTATAGCACATCCATAGCACACCATGGAATACAAACAAGGACGAAAACATCCTTGAGGGGGCTTAACTAAAATATGTGTGCCAACAATGCTGCCATGCCTGTACAATAAGCACATAAAAATACCAAAACTAATTTATTAAATTAAAACACACAGAACTGTACACAGTACAGAACTTTTGCCAAAGTTCAAGGGTAACACACGTGAAGAGTTAACACCTTCCAGAGAGTCTTTCAGTAAATCCTGAAAATTCCTATCCTCAAGTCCCCTGCCTTTGAGAGTGCTTACTTCTAACTTCTGCCTTAGAATCTCCAGCCACCATTAGCACAATCTCCTCCTTACTAGCGAGGTTAGACCTTCCCTGACACAAATCCCTCTTGTCTTTAGGATGTAACACTAGGTCTGCATTATCAGTCTAGAAGGACCCTCTGGTGGCAGTTGTGGTGCAGGCTCCTAGTGGGTCATTTTGTGGTTATCTCTGGTCCTTCGCGTACCTCCAAATAATATTAGCCATGAGGCGATGGGTTTGACACTGCTAATTTCACAGAAGCATCTAAGGCATGAAAGGCTTCTCTTTGAGTATAAGGGTAAGTTACAGACCTTTATCTTTTATTTATTGGTAACGGTTGAATCAGATGTACATGCATATATATTTACACACACACACACACACACACACACACACACACACACACACTCCTCTATGTCCCAAAGATTAACGCTGAGCCTTATCTTATCCTGAAGTCTCCAAACTGCTTACTGAAATCAGGCAGATGAAATGAGAAGAGATGAGAAGGGGAGGGGAGGGGAAAGAGAGGACAGGAGAGAGTGGAAAGGGAGAGAAGAGAAAGAGGAGAGGAGAGGAGAGAAAGAACACCACAAATCTCAGTGGAACAGGCCATGCGTAAGAAGCAAGCTATGTGGTGAGAATGAAGAAGTGAGCACTAAAATTCCATCAAGAAACGACTCTTCAGCTCCACTGCCTGCCGCCACATGGGAACGAGGACCAGGTTTCCAGAGCTTCCAGTTCTTACACAGAAGCCAGGAATCCTCATGTACAATTTCTTATATGTTGACTTAAAATAGTTAAGTCTTGTGCAGACCAAACAAAAAATTTCCGTGAGAAGGATTTAGTCAATGAGCAGTGAGCGTGACCCTCAGTCTAAACAAATAAGAAGATAGGGAAACATCTGCCTAACTTCTTGATCACTGGCCGTTATTTCTCAACACCCGAGTTAGTACTTCTGGATTCTAGAGCATTGTTTCTTCCCCTTCTTCAATCAGACACTTTCAAATCATGCTGCCTCCCCTACACACACACCCCAACACACAAAGTGAGACTAAGAAAGGAGTCTACTGCTGAGCCAGGAACATATCTCTAAAAGTTACCCTATCCCAGTTACAAAGAACCCTGGAGGAAACTTCCTCCACCTGACCTGTTCGGACTTTTTATCTTATCCAAGACCCATTTCCCTGCCAGGCCCACTGGGGAAGTAGAAGGAGGATTCCTCTATTAAGTGTGTACTAAAACTATTGTCTCCTCCCTCGATCTACTCTTTCGATATGAGTTCAAGCTCTCATCACTTCTCATCTGGCCCACTTGTCAATTTACATGAAGTTCATCGCCGCCCTCTAATCCAAACTTCCCACTGTTGACAATATCCTTGCTTATGCCTTAGACACCATCAAAGACACACCAAAGTCACTCTGCATTGCCTTGGACTTTCTTATGGTTACCAACTGTGACCACAGGCTCTCATGTACGTTCTGTCCTCCTATTATACTCATCCCCAGACTTAAATCCCCCTTAACACTGATCCTTGAAATTGGTGTTTCAATCAAAATCCATTCAACCACAGTCAGGATTATTTAAATTGAAAATAATGTAATAATGACAATTTAGTGAAACATGTTAGAATCAGAGACTTGATGAAAGACAGAAGGTAAGATTTTTAAAATGAGAGATTACTCAACATTCTTCAAGCCACATTTCTTTATTTTTTATTCTCATTCACACAGGATTGATGTTATACCTAAGATAGTTGTAAAGATTAGAACTTAGAAGGAGGAATATATGCATGTATTCTTTTAGGAGTTATCTTCTGAAACCTTTGACTATCACCAATATTGAAGATAAAGAAATGTTTTGACAGGCTCTTGGATTTCTCATGTTGTATTTCTATCAAGAATTATGCTTAACTTGTATGCTCATGCTACAAGTTAACTGCCTTTTCAACATTCTTTACAGTCTTCTGCATGACAAAAGATACCATAAAGGAAATCAAAGACAAGCAAATTAATAAGGAAATGACAAAACAGTAAATAAGGTTAAATGGATAAAGATACAAATAGCAAATTCACAGAAAAACCTATACAATGGGACACAAAATTATGAAATATCCTTATGAAAACATGTGCAGTCCCATTAATAATCAGGATTGTACCATAAAACAGCAATGGGATTTTTTTTAAAAAATCAACTAAATATTATTTATTGTTGGATAATTTTAAGTGAGAGTATAAAGAAATGGACATTCCTAAACTGGGGATGAAAATGCAAATTGGTATACAATCTGTTTGGAAGGAAAATTAATTAGGGAAATTAAATATGCACATACTTCGTGATGCAAGATTCCATTTGCCAGCATGTACACCAGAGAAAAGTGTGTTACATCTTCAAATAGGCAGACACTGAGTGCTCTGCATGGCTGTCTGTAGGAGGATAGTGCATTTAGAAAAAAATGGGGCAGAAACAGATAGGGAGTGATAATTTCAAAAATCCAGATACAAACTATGGGTGATTTGCTGCCATTTATGTCACCAATATTTAGTGGAAGAACAAAGACTTAGGGTCACCTTAGAAACCATGAAATGTATGTAAATATCAATCTTAAAGCTTTGGGAATATTTATCGATCTTTATAATTTATAGGTAATGGGCACTGGATGCTTGATCATCTGATGATGTTAGTTCATCAGATTCTCAAACAGTTCATGACTCAGAAGATGAACAACGTTTTTAGAGTTAATAAAAAAGGATTACTGAATCTATTATATATATTTTGATTTTAGGATTTAAAATGCTTTTTGTACTTCTCACAGTAACACCGAGGTCTATGATACAAAATACATTGATAATAATATTTACAATATAGGATTGTTATAGGGGTTTCTTGAGGTAATGTATGTAAGTACCCTACGGATATGCGAACCGCAAGGCTGGTCTGTGGGAGGGACTCATTATGTTGGTCAGTCATGCTAGTATTCCACTGACTCAGCAACTCTCTCTAAAATAACGGTATTTATGAATTCAAGACATACCGTTCATGAATAGCAAGAACTTGCTCTATGACAAAAATAAACATAACAATTTTGTTTCTGTTGAACACCAAGCCAACTCTTTCCTTTCAAACCATGTTTACAAGGGAAATACTCATAAAGCTGAGATGGCTGGTGGTTCTAGGGATCACCTAGAAAATGGATTGTCAGAGATTGATTAGACACTGACTGGAGACACCAAGTAAGACAACAGTAACAAAGTAAGCAAGCTATCTGTGATTCAGAAACTGATAATCAAAAGTGCAGTGATCAGCTACTATTACAGCAACCAAGTGATTTCCTCCAGTTCGGGCTCTATTTCTGATATAGCGTCATATGTTATCAATGAAAAAAATAATAACTAAATCTCCCTTCTCCTAATTTCCAGTTCCCTTCAAGGGAAACAATAATTTTATCGCCCCATTGCTAAAATGAAGTTGCATTAAATACATCTGCTCTCTAAACTTTCTGATGTGGTACTGTAAAAGTAGTTAGGTTTCCACTGTAAGACTGAATGAAATCAGTGGCCGTAATTAGGACCCAACTTACGTCATAACAGTACCTGAAGGGGGGGGGGTAGTATTTATCTCAGTGTTCCTGCTTTTCCATTCTTGGAAGCCGGTTTGGATGGATCCCAATGCCCTATAAGTCCTCCTGCGTTTGACTATTATCGGTCTCCTCCCCAGGAATCATTCTGCCCAAACCAAAACTCCACTCAATAGATAAATGCTACCAATCACGGAAAGGGAAAATTGAAAACTTGTAAGTATTCCCCAATATTAATGTGCCTGAACAATCATATTTAATTGGTTCTCAGGTCTATTATTTGTTCTGTCTACCCAAAGAAAGTTCTATTGTAGTTATTTCAATGATAAACTTGCTTCTTCTCAAAAAGTTTTATTATTCTGAGAAATTGCTTGAAAATAGCAGAAGTTGTAGTGGGGTAGTGAAGGCCTGATAATACATTCTAAAGGTTTTTTTAATAGTGTAATTTATGTTAAAACTTGTCCTAATACATTGCAAGATCACTTAGATATTTTATTTTAAATACTGTATGTAGCTTTCTCACAGCTCTAGTGCCATTTCCAGTAAAATGAGATTTTCATGAAAGACATTAAAAATCATGTTGCACTTAAATGGTGATATTGTTTCAATCTTTCATCAGGCGAGGTCATTTTCGTTCAGAAATTTGACATTCATCTAGAACATTCTGTATCTAAGAAAAATGAAATGCCTACAGTTGCTTCAATTTCCAGACTTAACTACTTTTACATAAGAGTCGAGTTCCTCTTCAGCCCACTAAGGTACTCACACATCTTCCTTTATTCTTTAAGGCCAACCTGTCCTGAAACAGCTCCCCTGGAAATCTGACATAGTTACAGAAAAGAGCCATAAAATGTCTTATTAAGGGATTTAACCTCGCAATCATTAACATGTAGATATGTATTTCACTTGGGTATAGAAATTAACCTACTATGCTTTATTTATTTTTAAATTTTATACATTGATACCCCTTGTACATTAATACCCCTAATCTGGGATTCAGGGGAGCTAATAAACACACATTTCCTCCTGTTCCTTTTCTTCCTCCTCCTCACTCATTAGTTTTCTTCTCTAAGAATACACATTAAGAAGTTAAATGCTAAAAACTGAAATTCAACAGGAGACTTTTGCATGTTTGCAAAGACCTCTGATGTTTCTAGTTAAACACATACCTTATCTCCTTACTCTCACCTAATTTCTTTTTTTTTAAATTTTTTTATTATATGTTAGTCACCATACATCATTAGTTTTTGACGTAGTGTTCCATGATTCATTGTTTGCGTGTAACGCCCAGTGCTCCATGCAATACGTGGCCTCCTTAATACTATGCTTTTTTTAATACAAAAGGAGGCAGTCTGGAGAGATTTGAAGGAAACACAAAGGCACAATTAAATTATTAACAGTTCTTGATAGATACAGAAAGAGAAGCAGGTACAGTTAAACTTTCATCTGATACAGGCTGGGATGAGGATATCTGTGCCTAGAGGCAAAAGTAAGGAAATAGGAAAATGTACCGATTTTGCTGATGATGTATCCTAAATACATGCTTTATTTTGGTTTCCTTCTGAAAAAATTTACTTTTCCTATAATTTACACTTGTATTCCTTGTTTGAATACAAAACAATTTTACATAAGTTATGTCTTTGGACTTTTACAGTATTGTATGTTAGAGCAAGTTTTGGCTATTTAACAATGAGGAAATGGAACTTAAGTGACCTCCCATAGGTATATATGTAATAAGTTGAAGAGCAGGGTCATATACCCTATGTCTTGTGTTTCACTAAGTGTTTTAGGCATCATGTTATTGTCTTAGGGGAAAAAAACCCTGCTTTATGAGCCTATAAAGAACATTTTGACACCCTTTGATTTATAAGATTTGTTAGTATGGGCATGCATCAGATTTTCTTTAGTGCACAACAAAATAAATTTAGAAGAGTAAGAATAATTAAAATTCCTAAAGACAACATTGAGTAAATATTTTTAAAAATCAAAATACTATCAAAGTTAACACACACACGCACCCACACACATACGCACACAGCACAAATTTCAAGATACACAGCACAAGAATTTAAAGTCTATCTCCCTTCTGTCTCTTGCTGCCAGAAGTATCCCAGCCAAACAATTATATCTCCCAAGCGAAGATATTGAAGCATGATTTCTTTTTGCTTCCCTGCCCTTTATTTTTAACACAATGATTCTGTCCTACAAATTAGTTTCAACTTTTATCACTTAGCTCCATGGACAAGTGTGCTTGCACGCACACACACACACCTGGGGACGCACACACTCTTCGTTCCGTATCAGCACAGGATCTTCCTTATTTTAATGGCTATAGAAAGGTGTTATAATTTATTTGACCAGTTGGACATTTAAGTTATTTCCAAATAAATCTTGCACAGATGTCATTTAGATAGCATGTATGTCACTGGATAAATTCCTAGAAGGGGAATTATTAAGCAAAATGAATTATACATTTCAATTTTGAGAAATATTGCAAACTGCCTGTTGTATTGTATTAATCTATATTTCCACCAGCAACGCATGAGAATGCATGCTTTCCTGACACCCCATTGACACATTGTGTTAGTAATTTTTTTTTTTTAAACTATAGGAATAGGATAGGATGGGGCGCCTGGGTGGCACAGCGGTTAAGCGTCTGCCTTCGGCTCAGGGCATGATCCCGGCATTCTGGGATCGAGCCCCACATCAGGCT
The DNA here is from genome assembly GCF_023065955.2 of Ursus arctos. Classification (NCBI taxonomy): domain Eukaryota; kingdom Metazoa; phylum Chordata; class Mammalia; order Carnivora; family Ursidae; genus Ursus; species Ursus arctos. The sequence goes on along the minus strand of NW_026623089.1, from coordinate 85,698,464 downwards.
CCTCGGCTATGAGCCTGCTTCTTCCTCTCCCACTCCCCCTGCTTGTGTTCCCTCTCTCGCTGGCTGTCTCTATCTCTGTCGAATAAATAAATAAAATCTTTAAAAAAAAAAAAAGGAATAGGATAGGTATGTTACATAGCTGAGTTTCAATTTGTATAAGTGAGGATGAGATTTTTCCCCACATGCATGTCATCTTCCCAATCCTTCATTGGACATTGGTCTTTTCCCAACTGATTCACATGGATGCTGGACATGTTAAGAATATGAATTACTTAACTGTTAAAACTGGAAAAAGTTATAATTCCTTTATCTTTTGTTTGTAGAAGTTTATATGCAGTTTTACTTTAATGTAATTAAACACAGCTATTTATATATTTTTGAGCTTTTTGTCATTTTAAAAAAGCTTTCTCCAATCCAACACCATAGCATTTGAGTTGAGCTTTGCCTTGATAAGTTAACTAGTGGTATGTTTTATATAAAATGTATCATGCAGATGAAGGAATTATCCTATTGGAAAAAAATATCTCCTATTTAAATTTTGGAGTTTGAGATAGTCAACATTTTGCTTTTTGCATGGTTAATATTCAAATGCACAGGCATTGGAAAACAGGCCTAATTGTTTCTAAAGCTATTTCTGGTTCTAAATGATAAAACCACATCTTTGACACAAACAAAGATACTTTGTTCTCATTTCCAGTAGAAACTGACAGCCTCCAAGTCATCTAGTAGTTACCCTAAAGGATCCAACTATAATTAAGATGTAGGAGATGTAGTTTACATCCCTTTGACCAGAATTAGAATTGTATTTGTCAAAATATTTTTCTTATGTTTATTCTAGCTGAAACTAGAAGCTACTTCTCATGAAGTAGATGGTGTAAAAGCATTTGTGGTTTTGTATCTTTACTGAGATTTTACAGTTTTCTGGTGATATTTCTATCTGTGGACTCAAAGCCTCGTAATTAATCATATATGTTGAAAACGCCTTACGTATGTTCTTCATGACATGAAACTGTATTTTTTGAGTGACTTAAATGGGAGTATCTACACATAAACCTATTGCTCTTTTTATATTGATATATACATTTAGTCCAAAAAGTATACAAGTATACTGTTGGATAACAGTAATATTTTGAAGGGATATTCTATAGATTCATGGCTTTGTTCTTTTGTGAGAAAAGATTTTCCCTTTTTAAAAAAGAAAACTATACTCACATTTCTCGGTAAGGCAATTCTGTGTAGTTAAATCAGAGAAAGAACGTTTTGTAAGGTTTAGAGAACTCTTTCAGGAGAAACTACAACATAGACTTGCAGTTAGTATACGTGAGTTAGTATAAGTGAAGTAATTATTTAAAGTCCAAGGACTTCATGTGAATCTCCAGAGCAAGTCAAAGCATACCAAGAATTCTCAACATAAAAGAGAGGAGTTGGGTTTGTACATGAATAAGATAATCAGATTTTAAAATTCCAATGTAGTTATCTAAACAGTCCGCCCGTACCAATTGTAAATTGTATTCACTAACTTAAAATGTGTAATTCTACCCAAAAGTTCATTTGTCCCTATAATTTACTTAAATGATGTACTTTTAACCAAGATTTCAATTTCATTGATGTCCCTATAATAACGTGGAAAGTAAAATGGAAAATTCGAACATTTATCCCACATGGAGCAATATGGAAGACTCTAAATAAGAGACTTCAAATAAATACCTTTTTATACAATGAATTGCTTTGAATGAACCAAATTTCCAGTGTTAGTGACATATAAATGGAGATGAAGGAAAATCTTGTCTTTTACTTCTATTTTTATTATTACATACAGAGATAAGATTTTAAACAACAGAAGGAATAAAATCAAATATTTAAGAAAAATAGAAAGTTTTGAGGAGTAATTGTATATGGCATTGTTTATCCATGAGTATGATTTGGTAGCTCTTTCAACCCAGGTGGGAAAAGCAGGAGAGCAGCCCTGTGGGTGGGAGTGTGGGGTAGAGTGGGTGGGTGATTGGCACCTACAACTCCCAGACATATCCTGTGCAGGATTTAATACTGTAAGTGTGATGGAACTTCACTTTAACATTCCATAGCAGAGTGTAGCTTTGACATAAAGTGACTCTACCTTCGATCCACAGCAAGATGGTTAATTGCAAGTACAGAAGAACCCTATTAGGCAGTACTTCCTTAGACGATGACTACGGAGTAGTTTACCTGCCTCTTGGCCACAACTTTTGTAAGCAAAAGGCCGCCTAACTCCCTAAAGTTGGCTAGTATCCATTGCTTGCTTCTAAGCCAGTGCATTTCTTCTGCTCAATTTCCCAATTAAATCTGGTCTTTCTTTGGGATCAAGTAAGTGAGCTGTAAGTAATAAATAAAAATACTAGCTAGAGAACAGGTGGATAGGTAGTGAAGGTAAGAGTTTGCCTGGAAGGAAGAGAAAGAAAATACAAACATATTAAGAGTCTCTAAAAAGTTAATACACATTGAATGTGAATGTAACTACTCATTTTTTTAAAACTGTGACTCTGTCTAAAATAAAAGAGATGCTTTTCTGTGTGACTTTGGGATAATTATCTTTTATTAAAAAAAAAAATCAAAATCTGTCCATGCGTTCCCAAGAACATGTACTTTGGCAATTAAATGCAGTAGGGCTATCAGAATGGGAAGTATTTTAGCAATTATTAGTTCATAAAATAACCTTGATTTCTTTTTGAGTCAAGTTCATATGTTTTAAGTGGGATATGCATGGAGCACTTTACTGTGGTTTACAAAAAAACTATTTCATATGGGAATCTGATCTCCATCAAAGCATTAAATCCTAGTCAATCACTAAAACCACTAGATCTCAATCACGACATCACCTTTTAGGTTTACAGTTCTTCCTCCTATGTTGGAGGTTCTCAGAATAACAAAGTTTTTCAACTAGATCCAGGAGAACTATGGAGGTCCTCATGTCAGACAGGTAGGTAGCAGAATTTCAAAAATCACATTTGGACAGTCAGGTGCCTTTCTCAGTTTGCTACATAAATTTGCCACAGCCTAACAAGTCTACCATTTTATGTTGCAACCATGTAAGTTATATACTATTTTCCAAACTGAACTTTTAAGAGTAAAAGGGACACCGATAATAAGGATACCAGGAAAACAAACATAATCTGGGCCTATTCCAGGCTAACTGGAACTTAATGGCCACCTTACCAGGGAAGTGTTAGGGTCCTTTGTCTGCTTCTATTTCAAGAATGCAAATATTGACTTTGATATTTATATTGATTAAAGCAGGAAAAACATTACATCTCAATTTCTTCTGATGAAATGTGGATACACCATTTAGAATGATGGCTCACCCTTTCACATCCTATGATCTACCAATCTCGTTACCACTTTTTAAAGCTGGTTCGTACAGAGAAAACCCAAAACACCACTTGTTTTAATATTGTAAATAAAAGATTTGAAACAGGGTAACAGGATCTCTGAAAAGCCAGGCCTTAAAAGGCATAAAATTGCAAGTCATTGTAATGTTGATCTTTATCCCCAAGATGATTTTGATGATGATAAGGTTTGTTATCATTCCTTGGATGAGTGCTGTATGCCAGGTGTTTTGCTATGTGCTTTTCATATATTAACTTTCCTCGCCTATCCAACATCACTCTCAATCTGTCCAGATTTGCTTTATTCTAAGAAGAAAAATCAGTCATAGATAAGTTTGATTGATTTGTTTAAAGAAGCCCAGCTAGTCACCCAATGGAAGCTTCTGTGTTCAAACTGGGATACAATTCCAATCCCCATGCTCTTCTTGAATAAGCTACAATACCTTTATGTCATCTTTCTTAGGAATTTTAGGATTCCTCCTGACATAGTACTGTGGTCAGCCTTGTTCCCACTGCTGACTTTTACATTAAGGAATTAGTGGAGACATTTGAGGCCATCAGGAAACAGAACATGATGTACATTTGCCAATGTGTAAAGAAGGAAAATGTCCACATTACTAGCAAAATAATAAAAGCCACGTGTACCTAATCCACAGCAAATAATATTGACCGGAGACAATAAACCGTGGGAACTGACATGGGATTGGAAGATAAGAAATTCTTAGTAACTGCTTTGTCAACGCCAAATTCCCCATGAACTCCTCTTTGCAGCCCAGTAATAAGGGGCTCCTCTACCCTGCCACCTACCAGGCAGTCACATGAGGAGAGATGGGAGGTCTACCCAGTACACATTCCATAGCAGGCACCAGAACACCTACGTGCTGGTAAATATCTGTTAATTGCAAGAAGGACCTAGAATTAACTAAATCAGGGCATTAGTCAAATGGATAGGAGTATTTCCCATCTGCAAGGCCTCTTTTTTCATTAAGTTAGTATTAATATATGACTATTATCATTTCCATCTCTCAAATCAGAAAACCAGGCACAGCAACGTTACTAATTAGATCACACCCTTTCTAAGTGATATAATCAATTAAAAGATCTGGGTATTTTAATTTGAATAAGACTGTAGGCTTAAGTACTATGCCCACTCTGCTTTTACTAAATTCTACAAATAAAAATTTAATTTGCAATACTGAAGAAAAATCATTAAAGTACAGATATGTTCGATTTTTAAAATGAAGTGCTTCTATTATTTCAATCCACATTATTATAAAGCTATATTTAAAAAAAAATTATCTTCAAAATGTTAACAAGGTTGCCCAAGGTCTACTCCTTAAATGATCTGAGCTAATCATCCTGCTTGGCCACTCCCTGACATCTCGATTTCAAGAAATAAAAGTTCTAGATGAAAACACATATTGAAAACATGTGCTGAAGTGGTGATTGGAAATCAGGCATATTTCACTTCATCAGCTACACGAAGTATCAGGGATTATGTGATGTTTCTACGTACACCTTGTCCTGATAGAAATAAAGTTGCATTTTTACCTATATTGTGATTTTACGAAAGGATCACTATTTGTCTTCCTCTCTACTCTCAGCTTCATTCTAGCAACTAATACTAATTACAGGAAGGTTGAATCGCCATCACGTGTGATTAACTTCAATGGCGTCCCTTTCTCCTCCACTTCAGACATCCTCTCCTTTCATGGAGTTCTTCTCAAGGCCACTTAGGACATCGGTGACACCTACAGAGAATACTAAAACCAAACTCATTATGAAAAGTAGTAGGGAGAGCCACTTTAGACAGGAGGAGGCATCTGGGGAAACCCAACAATAACAACAAAGGTAGAGCTGGAGCAAATGAAGACTGCAGCTGTGTCCCTACATCCCTTAGCACTATGGGAAAGATGAAGTAGGAAATGCTTTAAAAAAAAATTACACCGAATTTTAAAAAATTGTTTAACACTGTTTAATCCTGTTTAAAGCATACAAGAGAGTATCATTAAAAACTTCTCGAGAAACAGCTGTGTTTTGATGCTTTGCTACTTAGAAATGTAACAATGGAAGATGTAGGGTTGGAAGGGTTTAGATTTCATGTGAGCATTCAGGGTAAAGAGAGCGGAGCACTGGGATAAGGCACAAAGAGAAGCTGGAGAGAGAGACAGCAAGAAGATGGCGGACTTGGTATGACATGCCAACCTTAGTGGGCTCGGCTACCACCCTGAAGGGCAGCTTCTGAGTCAGACGACAGGAGAAGAATGAGACACAGCTCAGTCCCTACAGATTCAGTGAGGACTTGGTCTCAGTTCTGAGATTCAGAGGTAAAACCGGTACTGCTGTGCTCTCTGTGGGTGGGTTCTGGCACTTGGCTAACAGCAGAAGAACTACTGCATAGGGGAGAGAGACAAGACTTGCCCCAGGGCTGTATATAGCCAAGGTGTACTTGAAAGTAAATCTGTCTTCATAAACCAGTAAGAAAAAACAAATTTCACTCATAGTGGGCAAGTTAAAACTAGACTTATATCTTTTTATTTTCACATCTTGCTTTCTTTTATTTTTAAAAGACTATTTGAGAGACAGAGAGAGAGTGAGCAGGAGGGGCAACGGGAGAGGGGGAGAAGCAGACTCCCCACCGAGCATGCAGCCTGATGTGGGGGCTCGATCCCAGGACTCAGAGATTGTGCCCGGAGCCAGTCAGATGCTTAACCAGCTGCGGGGTGAGGCGCCCCTCACATTTTGCTTTAACGTCATTTTGTCTTGTAATGGAAATGTATATATGTTTTATCCATATTTGCCTTTATATTTAATAAACAGCTATTTTTATATAGGTAAAACACTTTGAATTTTAGTAAACTATGACCATATAAAGGACGCTTTCTCAGAGCACTGCTTTTGTCTGTCAAGCAGCTACGTCATTTAGTGGAAACTAAGCCAAACTGTAGCCATAAGCACAAGCATGGTACTCCAATATATATGCTCTTTGAATGCATATTAATCACATATTACACTCTCAAATGGCTACTTGGACCAAGCAAGTAATACATGAATGAAACGAGCCAAGATAAGAAAAATCATAATTGTTGAAATCTATGGTAAACTGATGTGTACTTGCCATGGCTAAAAGGACTCGACTCCAGAAGATTTCTTCCCTGTAGAAAGTGAACTCCATGTTGGCAAATCCCACAATTTTCAAAAGCCAGGTTACATGAAATTTCCCGATTTTTAAAAGTTATTCAATTTAAAAATACTACAGAGGTAAAAACAAAACAATATCACTCACAACAGTCATTGCAATAGAAATACATCTGCTGAATGAATTTGGCTTACAGGCTGCCAGTTTATGACTTCTGATCAAATTTTTGAAATTATCTTTGGGAGGTTGGGGAGGGGAAGACTCAATTTGAAAGGAGCCACATGTAGTTTTGCAAGAGAATTTGTAGACTTCAAGTATGCACTCAGAACATTGCCCAAGGGAAAACGAAAACTAAAATAAGACACATTAAGGTTAATACTCAAAGGAAGGAAAAGTCACTCCTTTGCTATCATGCAGACGTACATTCACACATGATTGCTGGCTGTAAGACCAAATCAGTCTGTGAGACTAAACCAGAAAAAGTAAAAAGAATATAAACAAGCAAAAATAAAAGAAATATAAAAATCTTTCAATTTCTCATAGACAAGGACTAGAAATCCAGTGTCAATAAAAACAAACAAACAACCCCACCAAACAACTTCCCTAGGTATTACCTGGCAAACATGGGCATTAATCACAGTTTCACACTAAACTGCAGATTTTATAGCAGTATTTGCTGCAATAAAACTTGCTTAGTCTTAGCGCTAGTTGTAATTTATGTTTTGTTTAGATGAATTCATGAGTTCTCTGTACCTAAATTTAATTAAGGAATGAAAATAAATAGTTTAGCTTATGTGCTTGCTTTGAAAGATAGATATAAATAAAAGGTAATAGTACATGGGTGATGGACACTGGGGAGGGTATGTGTTGTAATGAGCACTGGGTATTATATAAGACTGATGAATCACAGACTGTATCCCTGAAACAAATAATACATTACATGTTAATTAATTGAATTTAAATTAAAAATGTTTTAATAAAAAAATAAAATGTAATAGTACATTTAAAACCACATTTTGCATGGTAAGTATGTCCTATCTACTGGTGAGTTGATTACCAGAAAACATAGCAGGTGCCAATGGGGAATGTAAATATAGTTATTGACCTACTGTGTCAGTGACAAGAGATTAGTCTCTTTTTCCAGGAGGTTGTAATTAGCCTTGCAGAAAATATTCATTCCATACCAAATTAGACTACACATTGTATTTCTGTCACTGAATGTTTTCCTTGATGGTTGTCTGAGTAAAACAAATTGGATGTAGGTTGAAGGTATATCATTCAGGCACCTTCTTTCAAAAGTAATTAGGGTCTTACTCACTTGAAACCAGATAACTACATTTAATGTAATCTTAAAAGGGCCCCTAAGGATTGTTTTCCATTGGTAAATGAATGAGAAGTGGAACAAATTGACTTTCATGATCACTAAAGTTTAGAAGAACTAGGAAAAGAAAATAATGCTGAATCGAAAATTTAGTCTCATAAGACTAATAAAGGTAAAATACTTTTTTTCATTTATTCTCATGTAACCCCCAAGGGATTTTTGTCCAGTGAAAGTGGCACATGGAAGGATGTTCCACAAAGACTCATTCAGTGATCAGCTCAGCATGGTTCCACACTAGACCTCCAACCAAATGAGAGCTAGACACTCATCCCCTTGGCTTCAATTCATTTAGGAAAAAAAGTGTATCTTTGGATAGCTCACTGTACTCCATGCTAGCACACCAGGATGATAAGACTTCATTCCTGACTCAGAATATAGGTGGAGACCCATCACTGTCTGACCTAAACCAGGCCACCTGTAATTAGAAAATAAATTCACTACCAGACCAAGAACTAGGTTAGTAGATACACAAAGATTTTAGGAGTAACATCATAAAATTAGAACAGAGGAGATCTTGAAGGGAAAAAAAGGGTTTGGTAATTATTAATGGGCAGAAATGCTAATGATTTTAAAAATTCAGCAATTTTCAGAAGAAATCTTTCCCCAATTTCAAGTATTTCTAGAAAATGAATCTAGATGCAGTTTTGAATAGGTTTGTATACCAGAAAACATAATTATATTTGATTTTTCTTATTTTTCTATGTCCAGTGTAAGAAAAAAATTGTACTAAATCACTGCAGGTACTGTCTAATTAAGTCATATTCAACAATATATTTTAGTCTTCGAATGTACCCTACTAAAAGAAATACAATTTTTGAATCAAATAAAAGCTATTTTAAATTTCACTCTGCCAATTTCTAAAATGTATTCAGAAATTTATATGAAAATTATTTCAATGGCCACCGTGCTTAAATCTCTTATTTTAAAATATACATTTTCTTATTAAATCTATTTATTTGAATTTTAATTAACATTTGAATATGTTAATTTGTAAAGATACTTAAATATGCCAATGTTCCTATTTCCTTCCTCTGGGTGGGTATTTGAAACACATTTCTGTAAATTTAAAGGACCCTTTAAACTTTGAAAACATAGCTATTATTTTGTACTTTCAAAACTTGGTGTTGCCTATGACCCTTTTTAACTGAATGTCTTCTAAGCAGTAAGCCTGCCACACTTCACCCATGTAATGGACACCCTGTGGATAAAATCATGATGCTTCATCTTCCTGACAGCATTCTCTTCTCTCCTGAGGGAACTTCTAATGGGATGACTCCGGTGTCTTGAATGTTTCTTTCAATTTCCTTCATATGATACACAGCCTATTCTTATTATGCTGTTTTTTTTTTTTTTTGTAAAAATTCTCATCTAGAATTTGGCCTACTGTAGTGTATTGCTTATAGGACTCTCTTTTCAGCAACTTTGAACAGATTATTGAGGTTTAATTGACATACAATTAACCACACATGTTGAAGGATACAATTTGATAAGTTCTGAGTATGTAAATAAACATATTGGTCAAATTCTAAAAAGATGTTGAAATATTTGTTTCTTCAGGATGTGAACTTATTTGGAAATAGGGTAACTGCAGATGTAATTAGTTAATATGAGGTCGTATTGGAATTCCAATATGACTAGTTTTTTTTTTTTTTTTTTTTATGTTAGTCACCATACAGTACACCATTAGTTTTTGATGTACTGTTCCATGATTCATTGTGTATAACACCCGGTGCTCCATGCAATACCTGCCCTCCTTAATACCCATGACCGGGCTAACCCATCCCCCACCCCCCTCCCTTCTGAAACCCTCAGATTGTTTCCCGGAATTCATAGTCTCTCATGGTTCGTCTCCCCTCTGATGCCCCCCCCTTCATTTTCCCCTTCCTTTAAGAAGTGGGAACTTTGGAAAAAGACACAGATGCAGGGAAGATGGCCATATGAAGATGGAGGCAGAGACTGCAGGGATATTGCCCCAAAGCCAGAAACACCCAGGACTATTACAGACTGGAAGAAGCAAGGAAGGATCCTCCCGTAGAGACCTCAGAGGAAGCATGACCCTGGAACACATTGAGTTTGAACTCCTAGTCTCCAGAACTGACGTCATAAAATTCTGTTACTTCAAGCCAACCAGTTTGTGGTAATTTATTATAGTTGCCCTAGGAAACTAATAAAATTTGCAATCAGGAAACTGACAACAAAAATAGCAAACAAATGCATCACCTCAAAGAGTTACATGATCCCCTTGCCATTGACATTTCCCTAACACTCACCCCATCCCCATGAAACCACTGAACATTTTTGTCATCCTAGATTGCATTTTCTACAATTTTACATATATTTTACATAAATTTATAAGAATTCTAGAATTATATGAAATATAGACATATGGCATGCACTGGATTCTTTCAGCGTAATTATTCTGAGACTCATTCATGGTGTTGTTCATTCACGTGCACATTCACTTGTTGCTCCTTTGTGTTAACAAACAGTATTCCATTACATGACTTTACCACCATCAGTTCATTCACTCACCTGCTGACATACATTTAGATGGTTTACAAAATCCTGGCTATCCGAAATACACCAGCTATATACATCATCCGAGTGTACAAATATCTGTATGGAGTTACACTTTCACTTCCCTTGGGTAGAGAGACCCCTAACTGTGGAATCACTGGGTCACAAAGCAGGTAAATGTTTACATTGTAAAGCAACTACCAAACTGTCTTCCCAAATGTATGAGAATTCCAGTTCCTCCACACCCTTGTCAACACTCGGTATGTGTATTAATTGTTCTTGGTTATTTTCTGTATATTATGACGTTCTGACCTCTCTTGGGAGCCTTCAGACCCGGGAAGAGACTGCCCTTCCCGGAGCTAGAGGGTATCTGAAGATAATGACAACCTTCCCACAAGCACGTTTTCACGTACACACCAAGCAGTGCACTGTCCGTGCCCCAACTATGTCTTACCCAGCTCTCCCTCCCACGCCCGTACGGTCGTGTCCCCTTGCTGGGGAGCACACGTGCCAGGACCGCAGCGGTGCCGGAAACCGTGGAGAGTACCGAACCCCGTGGACATGACGCCCTTTCCTATGCCTAAGCCCCTCTGACAAAGCTTAATGCCTACAGGAGGCACTGGAAGAGACACAGCAGTACCCAGTAATAAAATAGCATCATTATAGCAATATACGTTCACAAAAGCTCATGAACGAATGTGGTCCCCCTCTCCCCAAATCCCTTATTACAACGCACTCACCCTTGTCTCTGTGACGTGCTACGAAACATCCACAGCAGGACAGGAAGTGGGACGAACCAGACGGGCGCGCCATGTGAAGCAGCTTCGGCAACCGGCTATTTACGCTCCGACCGGAAGGAGGCGGAGCCACAGCTGCTCCCTGATGCAGGTGCAAGTGCGGAGCTGAAGATGCGGAGTCCGGTGCTTTCTCTGCCCTGAATGGGTTTCAGGCAACTAGAGACCACCTCTGTGGCCCCAGACGCACCAGAGTAATTCGAACCAGCTGAGCCTAAAGTGTTGACTCCTTCTTGCCTTGTCTTTCCTGGGGGAATTCCAAGGCGGCTCTGGCACAACTGCCTTCCTGGTTGGATTTACACTCTACTATTAAAGAAAGTCTTTCGTATTGATTTGTTTTTTCAAAAGTCTTCCCTAATTCATCTGTCTGTTCTGCCTCATCATTCCTTTTTGATAGGCATCGAGCATTCTCGCATCTGCAAGGATGAAAATACGGTAGCTATTTATGAGACCGCCATGAAATTGGAAAGGTTGAAAATCAGTTTTTGATACAGATTTCCATAAATAATTTTATTATTATATTCCTAATCTCTAACTGCTGAATGCTAGATGAATCTCTTACTTTGTTTTCTTGAAACAGAACATAATTTAAACTATTTTCGGGTATTTTTGGTTTTGGGTTTTTTTTTTGTTTTTGTTTTTTGTTTTTTTTTGTAGCTGGTCTGTGATGTCTTTTAGCTTGAACGAAGTTTTGTTTAGAGAAAACATTTCTTCCTTTATCTGTATAGTCACACAGATTATAGTTTTAAGGGTGGGGGAGGGGCATAGGAAGAAGGAGACCGAGAATCTCAAGCGGACTCCATGCTGAGCACAGACCTGTCACAGAGCTTGATCTCACAAGCTTCAGGTCATGACCTGAGCCCAGATTAAGAGTAGGACGCTTAACTGACCGAGCCACACAGATGCCCCTCTTAGTAGATCTTATTAGGAGTGTATCAAATCTATTAGTCTATAATTTATAGAGAAATCAACTTTTGGCTGTTTAATACTTTTATTGACTATTTAGTGTTCCATAGATTTTAAATTTTAATTTCTGCTCTTTATGTTTTTCTTCCATTTTCTTAGAATTGATATTATCTAACTCCTTTAGAATAATCATTTTTAGCCTTTTTTTGTATATATACATTTAATGTAATACCTTCTGTCTAAACAATTTTGCCTGCCTCTGCAGGCAATACTAGATTTTTAAAAAATTGTAATTCAGTTCAAAATATTGTCTGTGGATTATTTAGTAATATATAGCTTTACTGTATAACGCTTGATCTGTGGATTATTTAGTAATATATAGCTTTATTTTCAAATATTAGGACATATTCTAGTCATCTTTTATGACTGAATTCCAGTTTAACTACATTGTGATCAAAGGACTTTCTGAATTATCTAGTACTTTAACATTTGTTGAGATTTTCTTTTTACTCCAGTCTATATAAAATTTTTTTACAATACTCTTTGATAAATGTTCATGTGAATGTCAAGAGAATCTGTGCTTTCATCTATTTTGTTCTGCAGCACTTCATATATATCAATTAGGTAAATATCTTAATAACTTCTATAGATCTTCTATGTGCTTATTGAATTTTTTTCCTGCTTGGACTTAGTTATGAGAAATGTGTGTTAAAATCTTCTTCATTGTGGATTTTTGCACTCCACCTTTTACTTTTGCCACTTTGTTCTGTATATATTTGGAACTTAAATTGTTGGATGCACACAATTTTAGAATTATTAAATCTTCTTGGTAGATTGACCTTTTTCATTATGAAATGTTTTTCTTTTATTTATTTTTTTGCTCTCTCTTTATTTCTAGTGATACTTCTTGCCTTAAAATATTCCCTATTTGACATTGGCATAACTACATAAGACTTCTTTTGGATACTGCTGAAATAACATGTTTTTCCATTCTTTAGTTTTTTTAGCACTTTTACTCTTTTCTGTATTTATTTCTAGGAGTATTTTCCTTCTTCTTGAAGACTTCCTTTTAGTATCTATCTACTACTAGTGAATTCTCTTCACTATAATTTTGTGGACATGTCTTTATTTCACCTTTACTTTGAAGGATATTCTCAGTGGGCATAGAATTATATATTTTAAATTATTTTGTTTAAAATGATAATTGCCATTTTTTAAAAAAATTTATATTAAGAATTCCACTGTCAGTCTTATTTTTAGTCTTTTGGGTTGCAGTTAAGAAATACACCCTTCCTATAACACTAACTTGACTACTAAGATAAGGAAAAACTGAAAAGCGGGAAAAGTTCATAGTGAGGAAAAAAAACAACTATAAGGGGAAGAAACACCATAGAAAATAATTTATTAGACAATTAAGTGACACTTACTTTTGACCAAAGTTTGTAGACTGGCTGGAATTTGATTATTAGCGGTCAGATGAAAACAAGTAATGCTCCACTCTTTGTCAGAATACCTTCCAGAATGTCCTTTAGTAGAACCTGGATGTTACATGAAACTAATTGCCACAAATGAGGTTATAGTTTTAGTAAAATCCAGCATGGATGTAAATTTTGACTCGTACTCCAAACCTAAAATGAAAGTAGAACTATGTTAATAACAGTCATATTTGATGAAAATAATTAATTCACTTATTCACTGATCAATATCATATACCAATGAGGTGACAAAAGTTAATTTTCTTTCATTATAATTCACTTGATATATTTTGTTAAAGATATTTATAATATCAGTCAATAAAAATAAATACTGACTTTCAGTGAAGACACGATGCAGACATGGGTATTACATGAGAACATAAACCCTATGAGACTGTGAACTTTGTGTATCTTGTTCTCTGTGGTATCTCTTGCACTGAGATTAAGGTTTATTTCATAGTGCTCAAAAATATGTGTTGAGGGTGCAGAAATGCATTACACAGGTGATGGGGATTAAGACATGCACTGGGGATAAGCACCAGGTGTTGTATGTAAGTGTTGACTCACTAAATTGTACACCTGAAACTAATATTACACCGTATGTTAACTGGAATTTCAATAAAAATTTAAAAAATATATATGTGTTGAACAAATGGATCAGTTTTTCTCTAAAAGTTGACTTAAAAACATCTTAAGGGTGATGATAATAAGCAGTATAATCTAGTTGGAGAGGCATCTAACAGAAGTCTGTAAACATCAATCTCTTATTCACTCTAAACACATAGTCCAGATAGTATTTACAAATGAGGCAAATCTTGAATGTCCCCTGAGATTGGCTCCATCACTATTTTTAGGGGATACTGAAGTTACCACGTAGTGTGATCTGAGATGTCTTCAGGCCTAGTTTGCTCTAAAAATTATTAACACCTTTCAATGGTATAAACCACCTCTTGAAACTTTGAACTCTTCATCGTTTGCAGCACTTCTGGCGAGGCTACCAAGCTCTGTATATATTCAGTATGTTTTGATGGTAACAATAGTTTGAAAAGAAAAATATGGAAAATAACTACATATATTTGGGTGAGAAAGATAACTCCAAGTTTAGACATATGAGACAGGCCTACGTTTCTCACCAATAGCATTTCATGATTGTCTACAGTTCCTGCCTGGCTTGAAGATCTTTAATGTAAAATACTTATTTGGTTAGATAGTGGTGAGGCTCTTGCCTCCAGACTTATTTAGCAACTACCATAACTTTTACTCTCTTAGCATATTATTAGATTCTATGAGTGGTATAAAAAGTGTATAACACAGTCTGTTTTTATGACCATCACAATTTTGTTTTCTGCAAGGAAAAAATAGAGATATCTGCATTTGCTTGAACATGTATTAGAAATTCTGAAACCTCATATTAGAAGTCTGAAACTTCATAGTGGGATTATATATTTGAGGTCTAAATCTTGACTTAACTTTCCTAAAGATATCCATGGTTGGCAAAGCTGGGAAGTTGTGTTATGTAAAACCTTCCTGGTCTACTACTTCTGGGTTAAATTGAGAGTGTTATCACCCATCCTTGGAAAGAGAAAAGTTTCCTCCCCCCCCCCCCCTGGAAAAACCGGATTACTTTAACCTTTACAAATGTAAAATAATGCCACCTAAAGGAGCTCAACTGATACAAAACAGAATTAGCATGCAGAATCTACTTTCATGTGAAAAACAGAGCAAAGAAACTATAGTCTGCGTCCTTCACCACTACTTCCCTGGAATAATGGAAAGATCACAGCCTTTTGAATGAGATAAATCTGGATTTGAGTCATGTTTGTGAATTAGCACAGGTTTCTTAGTTTCTCACCTACAAAATGGCCTTAATAATGTCGCCACAGAGCATTCTTGTGAAGATTAAATAAGAGAATGCATGTGAAAGCTCTCAGCAATTAGATTTTCAGTAAAAATGAAGTCTAGTCTTCTGTTGTTCTTATAGTTGTTTCCACAGAGTTTAACAGAAATTGTCTTTCATTTCATACATTAGCTTTGTCTTTCTATTGGGTTAACATATAATTGAGGAAATGGCCAAGAGTTACGTGGAAAAAAATCACTAATCATCAGGGAAATGCAAATCAAAACCACAATGAGATATTACTTCACATCTGTTAGAATGGCTGTCATCAAAAAGAAAGAGGTAACAAGTGTTGGTGAGGATGTGGAGGAAAGGGAAGCCCCCCATACACTGTTGGCAGGAATGTAAATCGGTTCAAACACTATGGGAAAGAGTTTAGAGTTTCCTCAAAAAACTAGAAATAGAACTACCATATGATCCAGCAATTCCACTTCTGGCATGCAGCCAAAGGAAATGAAATCTCTATCTTAAAGAGATATTTGCACTCCTGTGTTCATAGCATCCTTATTTACAATAACCAAGATATAGAAACAGCCTAGAGCAATGAGAGTTGAATGGATAGAAAAATAGCAAATATACATATATATTTATATATTCCATATATATTCCATATAAATAGATGAATGGATAGAAAAATAGCAAATATACATATATATTTATATATTCCATATATATTCCATATAAATAGATGAATGGATAGAAAAATAGCAAATATACATATATATGGAATATATATATATATATACACATATATATGGAATATATATATTCCATATAAATTGATCAATGTGGAATATTATGCAAACATAAAAAGGAAAGAAATCTGGCCATGTATGACAACCTATATGGACTTTGAGGACATTATGCTAAGTAAAATAAATCAGACAGGGAAAAACAAATACTCATATGTGTAATCTGAAAAAGCCAAATTCAGAATCAGAGAATAGAATGGTGGTTGCCACAGGATGGGAAATGGGCAGAGTTGGTCAAGGAGTACAGACTTCTAGTTATAAGATTAATAAATTCTGGGCATCTAATGATGATTACAGTTAGCTATACTGTGTTATACACTTCAAAGTTGCTAAGAGAGTAGATCTTAAGTGTTCTCACCACAAAAACAAAATGGTAATTATGTGAGATAATGGAGGTGTTAACTAACTTTATTATAGTAGTCATTTCACAAAATATGTGTTCAAATAATCACCTTGTACATCTTAACCTTATACAATGTTATATGTCAATTATATCTCAATACAGTTGGAAAAAATACAATAATAAGGTCTTAGTCTTCTCCTTAGTACCAGTTTTCAGTCAGTTATAACACTGTGGTCTGGAAATACTACTTACCAGTTTGAGAAATAGACTGGTTCTCTCATTGTTTCATTTATGCCTATCTGTCTATCTATCTATCATCTATCTATCTATCCATCCATCCCAGATCTTCTATACCTGATATGGATACAAGTGAACTTCAATATTTCTGTATTTATTGTTAAATTTGGTATTTTATTCCTTAAATACTTGAACAAAATTATAGTAAGTGCTATATAAATAGTAGATGCCATTATTATAGCTCACTCAGTAAATACTTCATTTTACAATAATTCATTCAAAAAATTATAGGAGAAAAGATATAAATTTCTTCTGAAAACATGGTTAAAATCAAAATTCAAGTTCTAAGCTGATAAAATTCTTAGTAGTAACAATAAAGCTGACAATACTTACTCAACCAGAAAAGTAGTTGACTTATCCCAATCTTACTCAAAGATTTCTGTTAGGTGACTTTAAATATCTCTTCTCACATACAAAAATGTGTACCTCATTTAATTGAGATAAAGATGCTTTCAATTTCCATTTATAAAATAATGGCCCTAAAGACTTTAAAACAAATAGTTAACACCAGTATGATTTATGGTGGGGATTTCAACAAAACTCCATCACAGATAAAGGTCAAAGCGATAAACTTATATTCCTAATGACAGAGAGTTCCAGAAACAGAGGTAAATCGAAGGTCTGTATACATAATCATGGAATGATAATGTACTAGAGAACACCTGCATTATAACTCTGGCAGAAACCCTGCATCCTAAATGGCTAAGCAGGGAGCAGAGAATGAAAAGATGTTGATCACAACTTAGTTACCAACACTCCCTTCACTGCCCCCCCCCCCACCAAAAAAAGGAGTAATCCAGATTTATCAGGCAGTCATGGACATTTTTTTAAAAGGAAGTTTTTTTTGTTTTTTGTTTTTAATTTATTTATATTGCATTTTCTTTTAATTTCTGGAAGGATGAATGCACTTACAATAAGTTTTAGCAAACGTATATGATATTTGTAATTCTGTCTTCTTTGTGTAGACCACTCATTATACACATTGGCATTGCCCAGGTGTGTCTTCTTCCCTTGACTACTTGTTTTTCCCATTCTGTGGATTTAACTATCACTTTAGCCATATGTGTGTGTGTGTGTGTGTGTGTGTGTGTGTGTGTGTGTCTATACATACAGATATAGAATATATCAGAATCCAGTGTCTCTGTAAGGTATCATTCACAATGTTGGATATAATCCCATATTATTAGCTATACAAAGAAACCTTAAAATGTAACTAATACTCAGAATAAAAGGCAATCAATGAACAACTCTATAAATATACTAAAAACCACTAAATTATAGACTTTAAATGATAAATTCTATCATATGAGTA
Organism: Ursus arctos; assembly: GCF_023065955.2. NCBI lineage: Eukaryota > Metazoa > Chordata > Mammalia > Carnivora > Ursidae > Ursus > Ursus arctos. The sequence goes on along the minus strand of NW_026623089.1, from coordinate 85,680,289 downwards.
ATTTCTCAAACTATTTCAGCAATAACAAGCAATCACTGGGGTTTCTGAGATGATCCATATGTAATTAGCAGACAAGATTTTAAAAGCATTTATAATAACTAGGCTCAGTATGTAAATTAAAATACACACATAATGATTAAACACATAAATCTTAGCAGATAAACTGAAATGTTCGTTGAAGAACCAAATGGAAATTCTAGAAAAAAGTATAGATACATAGATCTTATGTATATGTATACTCCATGTACTTATATCTACATTTATAACTATCTATAGTAAAGTTTTCAACCATAATCATTCTCTACTTGAGACTTCTGTAATAGATACAAGGGTCCAATGGCCATCTTCACTTTGTCTCATATGCACCTTGAAGTCAACACATTTAAAACTGAGCTTAACATCTTGTCTAAAACTCCACCTTCTGTATACCTCCACAGAAACAACAGATTCCACCCATCCCATCCAATATGGAAACTGAGATTTACCTTTGAACTCACATTTTTCTTCTCCACTCACATCTAAACAATCACCCAGTGAACACAGATTTTACTTTCTTAGTTTCCCTTTTCTTTCTTCTGCATCACTACTAGATCTATCATGGGTAATTGGGGGGAAAATCTCCTTTGTTCTCTTCTGCCTCTGGTCTTATTTCTTTAAATCCATTCTCTAAACAAAGCATAGTTACAAACTGAAATATAACTAGGGGCGCCTGGGTGGCGCAGTCGTTAAGCGTCTGCCTTCGGCTCAGGGCGTGATCCCGGAGTTATGGGATCGAGCCCCACGTCAGGCTCCTCTGCTATGAGCCTGCTTCTTCCTCTCCCACTCCCCCTGCTTGTGTTCCCTCTCTCGCTGGCTGTCACTATCTCTGTCGAATAAATAAATAAAATATTGAAAAAAAAAAGAAAAGAAATATAACTATACTACGGTTATGATCAGGTATTTTCAATGACTCTACATATCCTTTGAATTAACTCCAATCTTCCTATATTATGTGCAAAAGAGAAGATACTTCCACATCCCCTTCTTCAACTGGAAGAAAAAGATGGGAAAGGGAAATTTTAACTTTAAATCAACTAGGAATCTTGACTATTTTATGGGACTGGGCATTTTAATAATTGACTGAAGGAACTGACTGGAAAAATCATGAGGGAAACCCCATCTGAGTTTCAGCTGGAGAAAAGAGAAATGATTAGCCTCATCAAATGAATATAAAGAATAATAAGAGGAGGATCAGGGTCATGTATACTTTCATTCCAAGGAGGATGGATTTGATACACTAGTTACATGTGCAATTTTTTATACTCGATACAAGCTCTGTACTTCATGTTCATTTAAAAAAAAGAGAAAGAAAAGCTTTATCCTTAGTTTAGAATGCCCTATCTCCTCCTTCTGTCTTACTTGAATAATTACTCTTCATTCTTTAAAACACAACTGGTGATTTTACTTAGCAATTCCTGATTATTCAAATCTTAGTTTGTATTCTGCATCCTTGTTCCCATCATACCCCTTGATCTACACATGCCATCATCCTTACAGTATTGGATTTTGACCACGTGTTTTGGTTCTGACTATTCCATGAATTCTTTAAAGCCAGAGAATATGGCCCATTCATCTTTGTGTTTTCAAAACTGCAAACTGGACCTGAAATATTAGGTTATTGATAAATAAATGAAATGATGTTGCAGAGAAGGAGAGACAAATGGAACTATCAACAACAATAGAGAAGTAAGTATGATTATTTTTGAGAGGGGATGAAGAACTCCATCTGGGGAAGTTCATACTGGAATGGCAAAAGGTCGTTTTTAAAAATAGAGCTTCCTACAGACCTAATAAGCACTAGTTGAAGTTAAAACAGCACAAAAAGCTAGTTAGCACAATATCATTGGGATGCTTTGGAATTGCACTCTCTTTAGATACAGGAATCTGAACTGGAAAGTCTGGGAGTTACAAAAAATAGAAGGTATGGTCCCTTCACTCCTTAACATCTCTGTAACCATGCACCACCTTTGGGGAATAATCATCTTCTGAGAAGATCCATCTGATGACTGAGATACAGAGAATACAAGTGATTCTCTCAATTGCTTAATAACGAAACTAAGACAAAACAAAAAACCTATCTTCTCTAAGGAAAATAACCCAATGCTTTGTGTGAGAGAAAATAGAACTAAGGAATGATTTAGCTATAGAAAACACAAGTATGATGATTATTTCAGTTCCTCTCAGAAGAAAGGAATGTCTTATGATACCACATACAGAAAACCCAAAAGACTACCAAAAATCTATTGGACTAATAAAGGAATTCAGTAAGATCACAGGATATAAAAATAAATATACAAAAATCCATTACATTTCTATACACAATAAAGCAGCAGAAAGAGAGATTGAGAAAATAATCCCATTTACAATTGCACCAAAAATAATAAAATATCTAGAACTAGGGACCCCTGGGTGGCTCAGTCAGTTAAGCGTCTGTCTTTGGCTCAGGTCATGATCCCAGGGTCCTGGGATGGAGGCCCACATCGGGCTTCTTGCTCAGTGAGGAGCCTGCTTCTCCCTCTACTTCTGCTCCTCCCCCTTGTTTGTGCTCTCTCTCTGGCAAATAAATAAGTAAATCTTTAAAAAATATATCTAGGAATAAACTTAACCAAAGTGATGAAAGTCTATACTCTGAAAACTAGAAAACATTGATAAAAGATATCAAAGACAACACAAACGGAAAGATATTCCATGTTCATGAATTGGAAGGACAAATATTGTTTAAATGTCCATACTACCCAAAGAAATCTACACATTAAATGCAAACCCTATAAAAATACCAACAGCATTTTTTACAGAAGTAGAACAAACCAACCTAAAATTTGTATGGAACCACAAAAGACCCTGAATAGACAAAGCAATCATGAAAAAGAAAAACAAAGAGGAAGTATCACAATCCCAGATTTCAAGTTATACTACAAAATTGTAGTAGTCAAAACAGTATGGTATCAGCATAAAAATAAACACATAGATCAATGGAACAGAATAGAGAGCCCAGAAATAAACCTGTAATTATATGGTCAATTAATCTTTGACAAAGGAGGCAAGAATATGCAGAGGGTAAAAGAGAGTCTCTTCAACAAATGATGTTGGGAAATCTCTATGCAAAAGAATGAAACTGGACCACTTTTTTACTTGGTACACAAAAATAAACTCAAAATGGGTTAAAGACCTAAATGTGAAACCTGAAACATGAAAATTCTAGAAGAAAGCACAAGCAGTGATTTCTCTAACACTGGCCATAGCAACATTTTCTAGATATTTCTCCTAAGGCAAGGGAAATAAAAGCAAAAATAAACTATTGGAACTACATCAAAATGAAATGCAAAGGAAATGACCAACAAAACTAAAAGACAATCTAATGACTGGGAGAAGGTATTTACAAATGACATAATCAACAAAGGGCTAGTATCCAAAATATATAAAGAACTGATACAACTCAACACCAAAAAAACAAATAATCCAATTAAAAATGGGCAGAAGACATGGGAGGTTACTCAAAAAATTAAAAATAGAACTACCATATGATGCAGTAATACAAAACCACCAATTCAGCTAGATATATGTACCCCTATGTTTATTGCAGCATTATTTACAATAGCCAAATATCCTAAAGTGTCCAACACTAGATGAATAGATAAAGAAGTGGGATATATATACAATGGAATATTACTCAGCCATAGAAAAGAATGAAATCTTGCCATTTGCAACATGAATGGATCTAGAGAGTATAATGCTAAGTGCAATAAGTCAGACAGAGAAAGACAAATACCATATGATTTCACCCATATGTGGAATTTAAGAAACAAAACAAAGGAAAAAAGTAACTAACCAAAAACAGACTCTTAACTACAGGGAACAAACTGATGGTTATCAGAAGGGAGTTGGGTGGGGGGATGGGTGAAATAGGTGACAAGGATTAAGAGTACATTTATCACAATGAGCACTGAGTAATGTATGGAATTGTTGAATCACTATATTGTACACCTGAAACTAATATAACACTGTATGTTAACTATATTGAATTAAAATAGAATAAAATAAAAAGTCACTTTCATATTAAAAGAAAGGGGATTTCTTAACATGGGTTTTAACTATTTTTTTTACTTTATTTTTATTTTTTTAAAAGATTTTATTTATTTGAGAGAGAGTGAGAGAGAGAGAAAGAGAGAACATGAGCAGCGGGAGTGGGAGAGGGTGAAGCAGACTCCCTGATGAGCAGAGAGACTGATGCAGGGCTCGATCCTGGGACTCCAGGATCATGACCTGAGCTTAAAGCAGATGCTTAACCAACTGAGCCACCCAGGTGCCCCTTAACTATTTCTTTTGAAAAAACTCTACAAAAAAAAAACCTATTACCTTTTCACCTAATATAAAAAAGTGAAAAATTACCATATAAATAAAATTAGGTGCATATGTTTCTATTTTCTTTTGAAAATATATCCCAGGGTAGAAAATGTTGCTTTAATAATGTTATGACTATCTATCATCTATCTATCTATCATCTTTGTGTATTGTATGCACACACATTATATATCAAGGATTATCCCTTTTTTAAAAATTTTCTTATGCTACCCTTTAGTTACTTATTTTGAACATTAAGATACTAAATTTTTAAGAACTTCTTTTAATGAAAAGTTTCAAGTTTATTAATTTAGTTTTTCTAATAAAAATGAAGAAAACAAGGCATTTTACAGAACTGACTATAATCACTGTTATATAGCCAATGGAAGGGAAAGGGGATAAAAAAAATATCTTATGGAGTTAACAATGGTTAATTAGTATTTCATGTTAAAGTAAAGGCATTCAATTTAAAATAATATTAAATGGCTCAAGTGGCATAAAAATGCTCCCAAGTTTGAGTAACAAAATCTAACAGATTGATTAGAGTTGGTTTGGGTCTTCAGAGTTCAACTCTAGAGGCCTTGTCTCTGCCACCTTACTTTTACAATGACATTTTCAGTGCACAGTGATTACTCATTGGGTTTTCCTTTCCCTCTGAATGGTTTATGGCAACAGGAGTCATCAGCCATGAAATTGCAGGAGGTCTCCGAATAAATACTATCATTGACTGAAGGGAAACAGCTGCACACATTTGTAAAGATTTCTATAACACTTAATGTAAAACAAGGCATCACACTGGACCTGGCGAGGTGGTTCTCCTCCTTCTTCTTCCCCTCCTCCTCCTTCTTCTAATGGAAATATCCTGATTTAGGCAGGCAAAGGCTGGATATGTTTTCTTAAGTGAAAAGCAATGGAGACATCCTGGAACTGCTGCAAAGATTAAGCCCCATTCATATAAACACCCATTTCCTATTCCTTAAAGTAAAAAAAAAAAAAAAAAGCTATAA